>NC_135501.1:200430964-200590964 GCF_052857255.1 Amblyomma americanum | reverse complement strand
TGTCATCTCTTCCTTAATGGTTTATCTGACTGCGTACAGGGCGTTTCGATTCATTAGCTTTCACCCCCCCCCCTCCTCACTGGCTGCTTTTGCATTTGCCTAACAATATTTTCCTTATCTCAAGTTGCTTTATCGCAGGCACCTTTCCCCAACGTCGTCCGCAATGCGCGTTCGGTGACATTTCCTCGACTGCGAAATGACTTTGGGGAAATTAGTTTTTATCGCGGTCCTCAAATTCGGGAGAAACCAAATGAATACTGTTGCGGTAAGGGAAGACGGGACCCTCGAAGGATAAGTGGTCGTCACATCTTGCCTCCGACCACACTTGTATAATGGAACGATTAATCAGCAGCAACTGGAGAAAGTCAACTACTGCTTCAGTCTCTCATGGGCCACAGTTTATTTTTATTTTTGTTCTCCCAGTATTTTGTTCCCTACAGACTGCTAGCGTCGAGGGTTTTCACCGTACGAAGGCGAACATTTGACTTTCTTAGTTTATTTCTTTACACTAGACGTAAAGATGTTGCATTAGCCTGCGTTGAGCAGTCTTTCATTTAATTAGTCCTCTTAAGAGTTATTCTGACAGCGGAAAAAATGCGCGAATAAAAAATACCCCTAATAAAACATGCCCCGGCCAATTTGACATCTTGCACGCTCAAGCAATTATCCTAATGTTCATCCCTAATTGTTTCGGCCGAAGGAATGAGCTGCGTCGTTGATGGCCTGCAGCAAATTATTTTATGGCTTTCTGACATGCGTCTTGCAGTGGAGATCACTTGTGTTCCCCTTACATCTACATGTGCTGAAGATAACAGCGCAGTTCTCAGAAATGTCGCTACACAGCCCGCGCGCTTCTACGCAACGTCAATCATTGAAGTTGTTCGGGATAATTTAATCAGCCTCGACCTTGCATCGTTTACTAAAAAAAATAGCGGCCACCCTCTAATATCCAGCTGAACGAGATCCTCTTCGCGAATAAATGTTAAAACGACACAAGTAAAAGAAATTTATCCTACTTAAGAGAATCATGCGTTTGTCATTTGTGTAATATGACCTTGTACGTTAATTTGCGTCAAGTTTTGAAATGCTATTTCATGCGTTAAAAAGACGAGCTACCCCGAGGCCACTGAGACACATTCGTCTGACTTGGTTAAAGGGAGACCCTGTGTGTCTTTTGGTGTATCACGTGGTCTAGTACGACTACTGATGTATGCTGATGAGTGGTTCTAATTAGAAAGATATACTAATTAGGAAGTAAGTCTTAACGTAGATATGCGCAAAGTATATAAACGAAGGGACTACACAGGACGACAAGCGCGAACTTTCAAACTAAATTTTTATTTTTATCTGAGCGTGCTTTTATAAGTATGCTAAGATGCATGCTAAGATGCATTCATTTTATGATAAGATGCATGGCCAACTATCCCTCTTCAAAAGCTTTGCTAATAAAGTAGCAGATAAACAATAACACCGTCGCGTCATAACCTTAAGGCGCAGCTTAAGTGTGCCCCAAATTTTAAACTGCAATTTTCAGCCGAACATGTAACAACAAACCTGCCGGTTACTATCCCAGCATTTCATCTCTTCTCCTGACCCCTGTCTTCTTGATACCTGTAGTCACACAACGTCACTTCAGCAGGTCGTACGCGCCGGTATCACGCATACAAATAAGAAAGGCGCAGCTTGCAGCAAATTCTGCAGATGTCAGTTGTAAGGAGAGGTGGAAAAGGGGCAATTAGTGAGAGGTAATTAGTGAGTGAGAAACAATTACACCGTCCATGAAAGATACCAAGAGCGGAAAGTACAGTGCCTGCAACGCGGATGGGATGCTGCCCGCGTCCACTAATACCTCGTTTCCGTCTCACGTCTAAATGCAGAGCACGGTCCGTAGAACGACTAGAAGTCGTGAGGCGCTTAAACCCTCGCGTCCCAGTTTCGACGTAGTGTGAGACCCGCTGTGAGCTCAAACTCTCGCATTGCATCGTCATCTGCGAAATATAGAGCTTTTGACATTGCTAAAGGCTGCGCGAACTGAAGAATGACATAAAAGCTTACAAGCGCGTTTCCGAGATGATTTTGCCCTTTGGGGTGCTTGTCTTTTCCTATAGCGGCCGCAACCTAGAAGACAATTACTGCCTGCGTACGTGGCGTTGAGCCTAGTTTTAAGGGGAAGAAGAGAGTTTCGCTTCGACTGTGGTCAAGACGCTGTTCTTCGCTCCGGCGCCAATTAGCTGGAGGCGGTGCACGAAACTTCGGAACAGCGTCAATTAGGGATCTCGCTCGGGAACTTCGAAGGGCGCATAGTTACGGCTCGCAATCATCTCCGTTCACCCTTCCGCTCCCAACTTCGGCTCTACCGCGCATAATAACGGTCTCCCTGCCAAATAGGGGACCCGGTTTCATCGTCTACTCAGGGACTATCCTTCCTCATTTTGCTTTTTTGTTCTCCTAGCCATTTCCTTTTTGTTTTATCGTTTTTGTCTTCTCTCTAACGATATCCCTTCCAGGTATGATCTGTAATGTCCTGTTAGCCTAACGATTCCTGTTTTCGATGCCGTAGGTCTGCCCAAGTAGCTGTACGACATTTCTTCGAGGAACGCTGCCCAGTCTAGTGTGCCTATTTGCCCTGGCTGCATTTGTATAATTATTATAATTATTATAATTAGAAAACGATCACCGATCGCTGTCTGTCAAAACGTCTCTAAGTAGTGTCCCTGGTTTTGTAGGGTCAAGTATTCGTCGCACCCTTCCATCGGGGGTTGGCCCATTTAAAATTAAAACGTGACGTTACTAAATATATTTCCTTTTCTAAAGCAAGATCGACGCGTCACATACATTCTAATACACATAACGAGTACCCTTTCCATACTGACTGCTTCAAATACTCATTTTTTTTTCGTTTGCCACCCGTGAATGGAACAGTCTAAACCCTTCAATAACTAGCAGCTCATCGTTAGGAAAGTTCAGCGCTGCTATCGAGAGCTTGGTACTTAATTAGCAAATATTTTTGTGTGTGTGTTTTCTGTCTTGCTAATATTGCTTCCTGTTCTGTGTGCCTTTTTAATGTTAACTTTGTTCAGGTATACACAGACTACCAGTATTGTTTTCGGAACCATTGCGATGTAACTTCTGTCATGACACCTATTGTGAGATTAATTTGCCTTGTTTCGATATGGTTATGATACAGTTCGCTGTATTGTTATTCTGCGTTGTTGTATTTTTGGTTGTATTTCCATAGTTAATTCCAGTGCCTTTGCTTTACCCTTACTATTAGATGTTTATTTTACGATCTTCACCAAAATGATGTGTTTTTTGAACTGTTATTACTAACCCTATTTTGCCCTCCTGCAACAATACCAATTGGGATTAGCAGTATGTATAAATATAAATAAATAAATAAATAAATAAATTGTAGGGGTGTGTTTATTCGGTGAACCCAGATGATTCCAGCCGCTCAGGGGAGACTCGCAGCGAAGCGTCAGGCGTGGCGAAAGAGCAAGGCAGCGAACAACTTCTTCGTCCTTGAGAGCGGCAGCACGCGACGCATGTCAGTGGTTATATCGATGAAGATTACCACACTACAGTTTCCCCCCCGGGCAGAGAAGGAGCCATCCTGGCGACTCATGGTGCCGAAAGGACAGACGGATCGTAGTAGGGCTTGATTCGGTCCACATGAACTATTTCGCGTCCACGGCGACGCAAGTCCGCAGATGGCGTAACGGGCTCAACTACGTAGTTCACAGGAGATGTTTTTTGAAGCACTCGGTATGGACCGTGATACCGAGCAAGAAGCTTCTTTGACAGGCCGGCGGTTGTGGCAGGAACCCAGAGCCACACCAGGGAGTTGGGCGTATATGAAGGCGCCTCACCAGTGTCACGATGGTGTTTTTGTTGCCATTGATTTTCCTTTGTGAGCGAACGAGCGAGCTGACGGCATTCTTCTGCATACTGGGCGGCGTCCGAGAGTGGCGTCGATTCAGAAACATCAGGGCGGTAGGGAAAAAGCGCGTCCATTGTGCAGGTTGGCTCGCGCCCGTAAAGAAGAAAAAAAGGGAGAGAATCCAGTGGTGGTCTGTATCGCAGTGTTGTACGCGTAGGTTACGAAGGGAAGAACGTGGTCCCAGTTGGAATGAGCGTCGTTGACGTACATGGCCAGCATGTCACTCAGAGTACGGTTGAAGCGTTCTGTCAGGCCATTCGTCTGAGGGTGGTAAGAAGTAGCGGTGCGATGAATGATGCGACATTCTTTCAGTAGGGCCTCGAGAGCGTCGCTCAAGAAAACGCGTCCGCGGTCACTGAGCAGTTCCTTCGGAGTCCCGTGGCGAAGAATCAAGTTGTTGAGAATGAACAAAGCAACGTCTCTTGCAGAGGCAGAGGGTAACGGTGATGTTTCAGTGTAGCGAGTCAGATGGTCTACTGCCACAATAATCCACCGGTTTCCAGCAGGAGTAGTCGGAAGAGGGCCATAGAGATCTATGCCAACGCGGTCAAACGGACGAGCAGGGCAGGGTAACGGCTGCAACGAAACAGAGGACTTCTGAGGAGTTTTTCGGCGTTGACAAGATTCGCAAGCGCGCACGAAATGTCTTACGAAGCGGTACATTCCACGCCAGTAAAATCGCAGACGTAGGCGTGTGTAGGTTTTCAATACGCCACCGTGAGCACATTGTGGGTCACCATGGTACGCAGCACAAATGTCGGCGCGGAGATGACGCGGGATGACTAGAAGCCACTTCCGTCCATCAAGCAAATAATTGCGGCGATAGAGAAGACCGTCACGAATGGAGAAGTGGTGTGCTTGGCGGACGAGCGCTTTGGAGGAATGACCGGGAGTAGGACTTGAGAGAAAATTCAAAAGTGCATTGATCCAGGGGTCATTCCGCTGCTCGGTAGCCATGTCGATAGTTGTAAGAGTCGACATATCGTAGGCACAGACGTGGTCAGACGAATTATCTCTAGGCAATGGCGAGCGGGAAAGAGCATCCGCGTCCGTATGCTTCAGCCCTGATCGATAAATGACATGAATGTCAAACTCCTGGAGACGAAGAGCCCAGCGAGCAAGGCGACCGGATGGGTCTTTCAGAGAGGCAAGCCAGCACAAAGCGTGGTGATCGGTCACAACGTAAAACGGTCGACCATACACATAAGGACGAAATTTTCCGATAGCCCAAAGAATGGCCAAACATTCCCTTTCTGTGACTGAATAATTAGATTCTGCCTTTGTCAATGTTCGGCTGGCGTATGCCACAACATACTCGCTGTAACCAGGCTTACGTTGGGTAAGGACGGCACCAAGCCCAATACCGCTGGCATCAGTGTGGATCTCCGTAGGCGCAGCCGGATCAAAGTGGCGTAGAATGGGCGGCGAAACCAAAAGGCGGCGTAAAGTGTCAAAGGCTTTATCGCAGGCTGGAGTCCAGGCGGAAAGGTCGGAGCTGCCGGCAAGGAGCTGGGTGAGAGGAGCGATGATAGAGGCGAAGTTCAAGATGAAACGTCGAAAGTAGGAGCAGAGGCCGATAAAGCTCCGAAGCTGCTTCAGGGAGGTTGGCTTCGGGAACTCTGCAACTGCGCGAAGTTTGGTGGGGTCGGGAAGAATGCCGTCCTTAGAAACTACGTGGCCTAAAATTGTGAGTTTTCGAGCGGCAAAGTGGCACTTCTTCAAATTCAACTGAAGCCCAGCGCCGGCGAGACACGTGAGGACATCCTTTAGGCGGAGAAGGTGAGAAGAAAAGTCGGCAGAAAAAACTACGATGTCGTCCAGATAACAAAGACAGGTCTGCCACTTGAGTCCACGAAGAACAGTGTCCATCAGGCGCTCGAAAGTAGCCGGGGCATTGCAGAGGCCAAAGGGCATAACGTTGAACTCGTATAATCCATCCGGTGTTATAAAGGCAGTTTTCGAGCGGTCATTATCAGCCATCGGTACCTGCCAGTAGCCGGAGCGCAAATCCAAAGAGGAGAAATACTCGGCTCCCTGTAAACAGTCCAAGGCGTCGTCGATTCGCGGCAAAGGATAGACATCTTTGCGCGTGATTTTGTTAAGCCTACGGTAATCGACGCAAAACCGGATGGAACCATCTTTCTTGGTGACCAAAACAACCGGAGAAGCCCATGGACTGTTAGATGGCTGTATGACGCCCCGGCGAAGCATGTCGTCCACGTTGTCAGCAATGACTTGGCGCTCAGAGGCCGACACGCGATAAGGACGCTGTCGTAAAGGTGCGTTTGTTCCAGTGTCGATTGCGTGCGTAACGACAGACGTGCGACCCAGAGCAGTGTGAGGAAGGTCGAAGGCAGAAGTGAAGTTCTGTAGAAGAGCAGCGAGTTGATCGCGTTGTGCGGGTGGGAGATCTGCGTCAATAGCTTGTTGAAGAACATCGGGTGGTGTCGAAGCGGTCGCTGTATCGCAAGAGCTGAGCACATTAACGTCTAATGAAGTAGGCGTTGCAGGAAGAGTATTTACAAGCGCGGGATCAAGTTCTTCAATACGACCGAGACACTCGCCGCGTAGCAGGACGGACGGGCACGAAAATGGATTTGAGACGTACATTGCACTAAGGCCATCTTCGATCTTGAGGACCGCAAATGGAAGCAGGAGGCAGGGATGGCGTGAAGCGGCGTCGGAAGGTGTGAAGAAGACAGTCGAACTAATAACGCTTTCACAGGAGAGTGGAACGAGGGCAGCAGAAAATGGAGGAATGTCTGTGTCACTGGCGACGAGGAGTTTTGCAGGCCGGGTAGGGACGTCACACAAGACGGTATCACAAAGAGGTAAAAAGGAAACTTCCGCGCGGGCGCAGTCAATAACGGCATGATGAGTGGAAAGGAAATCGTAGCCCAGGATGATGTCGTGTGAGCAGCGAGACAGTACAATAAACTCGATGGTGTATAAGACGTCTTCGATGAGAACACGGGCCGTGCACGCCGCTGAGGGATGAATGCGCTGTGATGAGGCGGTGCGAAGCGAAAAGTCGGAAAGTGCGGTGGTCACCTTACGAAGACGACGGCAAAGAGCTTCACTGATGACTGATACGGCAGCGCCCGTGTCGACTAGAGCGAGTACTGCGACGCCGTCGACAAACACTTGAATTACGTTAGTGGGAGAACACCGAGGACTTGAAGAGTTCGAACCAAGCGCAGTTCTTGCCCCGGGAACTGCGACTGTTAGTTTCCCTCAACGGTGCCGGTAGAACGTCGGAGTGGGGACGGGGAACGGCGACGAGGGGAAGGTGATCGGCGAGCTGTGTACGTTTGATTGTCACGAGATACAAATTCGGAACTGGGCGGATTTCTCGGCGAGGGCTGGTCTGTATTGTAGGAGTAGTTCCATAGTTCAGGTCGAGAAGGTGGAAGGCGTTGGCGGCAAAGGCGTGCGACATGGCCCGGCAGCCCGCAAGAGTAGCAGATTGGTCGGTTGTCCGCGGTACGCCAAGGGTTCGTAGGGCGTTGGCGTACCCTTGGAATAGGGACATGGAATGCAGACCCAGGCAAAGGCGAAGGAAGGTTGGAAGGAGCGGCCTGGTAGGAAAGAGATGCTGATGGCATGAGCGGCCTGGCCGCAACTTGGGCGTAAGTCAGTGGTGCCGTTACTTGCGCTGGCACGGGGCTGGGCGGCAGCACAGGGCTGGGCGGGAGCATGGAGCTGGGAGGAAGAACGTCAGCGATGTGATCTTGAACGGCACGCCGTATGGTAGGGGCCAAAGACGGAGCCATGTCAGGAACAAGGCGGCCACTATCCTGTAACTGAGGGACCAGCGATAGCTGGCGGGCGACCTCTTCTCGAACGAAGGCTTTGATTTGCTGAAGTAAAGGGCTGTCCTCTGATGGGGTAGAACCGCCCAGCGCAAGTGTAGAGATGGCGTCGTCTCTAACACCGGACCGCCGGGTAGAAGCGCGCTTCTTACGAAGCACGTCGTAGCTCTGGCAAAGCTTGATCACGTCACTCACCGTGGCAGGATTTTTTACCCAGAGCATTTGGCACGCGTCGTCAGAGATGCCTTTCATGATGTTCTCGATCTTATCCGCTTCAGTCATTAGCGGATCGACACGCTTGCATAGGTCCACGATGTCCTCTATATAACTAGTGAACGACTCATCGACTTGCTGAGTGCGCTCACGCAAGCGTTGTTCTGCCCGGAGCTTGCGAACTGCAGGGCGGCCGAACACTTCTGCAAAATTCTTTTTAAATGCAGACCAAGATGGCAGGTCTGCCTCATGGTTGCGAAACCAGAGGTTCGCCACGTCAGTCAGATAAAAGATTACATTGCTTAGCTTGATAGCGTCGTCCCATCTGTTGTAGCTACTGACGCGCTCATATGCCGCCAACCAATCGTCGACGTCCTGGTCGGCTGTGCCACTGAAGAAGCACGGATCACGCTGCCGTAGAGCTCCAGAACACAGCACGGTGGTTGGGAGGGGCGACGATGTCGTGGCAGTGTCATCCGGCATGCTGGAAGCAGAGGGTAACGTGCGGCTTCTTAGTTCCAGGGTGGACGGGAACGTACCCAGCAGCACCTCCACCAATTGTAGGGGTGTGTTTATTCGGTGAACCCAGATGATTCCAGCCGCTCAGGGGAGACTCGCAGCGAAGCGTCAGGCGTGGCGAAAGAGCAAGGCAGCGAACAACTTCTTCGTCCTTGAGAGCGGCAGCACGCGACGCATGTCAGTGGTTATATCGATGAAGATTACCACACTACAAAATAAATAAATAAATAAATAAATAAATAAATAAATAAATAAATAAATAAATAAATAAATAAATAAATAAATAAATAAATAAATAAATAAATAAATAAATAAATAAATAAATAAATAAATAAATATTGAAATAATAAATAAATAAATAAATAAATAAATAAATAAATTTGCGAAGGCCCGATCGTCGCAGTGTTAAGATGAAGCGTGAAGGGAGGAACTACAGCCGCTATCCTTCATGTACGTACGCCGCTTGAAGATCAGGGCTGTTAATTTCTTCCCTACGCACATTTCATCACTCGCACGAAAACACACTATAGACACGAAGCCGGGCGTCCAGTGTAATGTAGAGCGTCAAGTACTGGTCTGGTATTGTCGGTTACAACTCAAGAACGAAGCGGCTTTTCCCCGTCAAACGACCCCCTTCCAGCCAACGGCGTCGGCCGATTCTCGTGACCCTGCTATAGCGTTATATTGTAGGGAGTGGCAGATGAAAAGTTACAGTCGCCTCCCTCCATAGTCTGGAATAGTCCCCTCCCTGTGTTGTCAAGAAGCTGCCTGCATTTTCATGCTAGCAGGGGACGCCATTGGCTGGAAAGGGGTCGTTTGACGGGGAAAAAGCCGCTTCTTTCTTGAGTTGTATCCAAATATAGTACTTCTCATTAAGTTATACGGATTCCAGGTAAACGGACATGAGGAAATTGGCCACAGTCTGCTGCACGGAGACGCAAATCAGCCCTAGTGTGTTCTTTCCCGGGCTTTGCAAAGATGGTGAGCCCGAGCATATCCCAGAGACCAAGCGGCGTGAACAGATTGGAAGTTCTCTACCTGGTTTTGTATCTACAAATCGTAGATGGAACAATATGTGGCTTCCCATATCCAAGACTACGCATACTTCGCTTACAAAAATTTCTTTACACAGTCTATAGATTGTCCATAGACTTGTGTATATAAACTCTATATGCAATACAAATCCTATAGCCAACCGGAACAGGTTTCTGGCCTTTCTCTCCTCCCTTTTATCTATCTATCTATAGACAGTCTATAATTGGTTTTGGGGAAAGGAAATGGCGCAGTATCTGTCTCATATATCGTTGGACACCTGAACCGCGCCATAAGGGAAGGGATAAAGGAGGGAGTGAAAGAAGAAAGGAAGATAGAGGTGCCGTAGTGGAGGGCTCCGGAATAATTTCGGCCACCTGGGGATCTTTAACGTGCGCTGACATCGCACAGCACACGGGCGCCTTAGCGTTTTTCCTCCATAAAAACGCAGCCGCCGCGGTCGGGTTCGAACCCGGGAACTCCGGATCAGTAGTCGAGCACCCTAACTACTAAGCCACCGCGGCGGGGACAGTCTATAGACAATATATATATTTATGGCCGTACACTTTTAGTAGACTTTTGTCTATAGACTGTACATAGACTATGAATAGACAAAAATAAATATTTATAGGAAGGCAACAGAGTCTACAATAGGCTCATTGACAGTCTATAGACCATTTTTTAAGGGTGGAGTCCCTAAAATTTAATAAGCAGTCAAAAAATCGTCCAGAAATGAGGATAGAAAACAGTAATCTAAAAATGGAAGACAAAAAAAATGTGGCCGCGAGAAAGAAGTAGATATAACTACGAAAAACTCGCCCTTAAGAGAACGAAGAAGAAGAAAGAACAGGGATTGAGCCAGCGCCGCATGCGTACACTGTAGCAGTATTGCCTGGCGCCAATGAGTTCAGCTGGCGAAGTTGGTGGCGCTGCAGTCGCCGACTGTACCGGCCAGCTTTCGTAAGTATGCTATCCGGTTCGGCCATTTAGAGATTTCAGGAGCTGCTTCTTTAGTACGTATTGCCTATAGTCAGTGTGCGTGGGAGTGTGAGATAAATACGACTTTCATCGAGGCTGCGGGGGGGGGGGGGGGGGGTAGAATGGCTGCGACAGAGAAAAAGCGAGGAAAAGACCGGTGGGCGTAGAAGCGCCGTGCGAAAGCGGCAGCCCGCTGCATCTAATGACCGCGTTTGTTCTCGGGATTAGACAAAGAGCCGGGACAGGACGGTCCTGGAAGTGTATTTCACGTAGGTGGCGGGGACGATTCGGTGAGCTCTTTCCGCCTCTCCGCGTGCGAGAGACCAGAGCGCCGCGCTGGGCTACCTTGAGCGCGGCGAAATGTCATCAGCTGTTGACACAGTCGCTAATCTCCTCCCCGTACAATGTGCTTCGAGTGTGGCAGCATTTTTTTTATTTGTTCTAGCGCCGAGGTTTTCTCATTGGACGTCGCGTGAATCCTAGGGAGAAGAACATGTCTATTCTCAGCGAGAACTGGATTAAAAAAAAACCAACACCGTAACACGGTGCACACGTGGACCACTTAGTAATTCTGACTGCCTTTTCTGATCAACGAAAACCCCAGAACATTCGGTTTTTCATTGAAAGAAGTCTCGGTCAAAGGTTTAGGCCAATCCTCAAAGGTGGAGTGGATTTGTAATAAGGAAGTAATTACTCATTAGCATCTACCCAAGCGCCACCATACGGCTACAGAGGAAAACTGTGCAGCTTTCTCAGAAACTTCGCCGTTAAAGAAAAATTGAACCAACACTGTTCCTACTTCGAGTTATTGATCAATTCGCTCTCGCCCTAACCTTAAGCTTGCCGTCCCGGTTAGCTCAGTTGGTAAAGTGACTGCTCCGGTGAAGCGGTGGTCCCGGGTTCGAACGCCGGATCAGGACGAAATGTTCTTTAACTCCGAAGTTTCTGGGAAAGCTGCACAGCTTTCCTTTGCAGCCGTATGGCGGCGCTTCGGTGGATGCAAATGAGTAATTACTCCGTTATTATGAAAGAAGTCTCATATTATACAAGTACCGTTTTAAAACCCCAGGCTGTGCATAACTATGTGTTTCAAAGTGAACCAGGAAAGGGAAAGCCTCAGGGTTCTTGCCAACGTTTCGGCGAGAAGACAAGTCCTCTTGTCGAAACGTTGGCACGAGGCTTTTCCCTCTTTTGTTCACTTCTTGAGTGTCAAGAAACCATACGCCTTCCCTCTCTCTAGTATTTGTTTCAACGACGGCTTCGTTGCGTGCGACCCCGATTCATGCGATTCATCGCAAGGAAAAGTTGCCTTAGATTACTAGAATTTTGATCCAGTTACTTTCTTTTGTACTGTCCAATGTTTATTTCACGCTTTGAATTGTTTTTCAACTCATTATTTGAGGATTATTGGTGCTATATCTTTTGGTGCCATAGCTGTGCCTTCTATTTGACTGCTACTGTCTTGTAGTGGTTTCTTGGGCCTCAGTCAAGCTGCTTGTGTAGCTTTTAGCTGAGGAGGCCATTCAGCTTCTTTTCTGGAGAAATAAGATTGATTGATTGATTGATTGGTTTGGTGGTTGGTTGATTGATTGATTGATTGATTGATTGGCTGGTTGGTTGGTTGATTGATTGGTTGATTGATTGGGTGATTGATTGATTGATTGGTTGGTTGATTTATTGATTGGTTGGTTGGTTGATTGGTTGGTTGGTTGATTGATTGATTGATTGATTGATTGCCTCTTTGTAGCGGGAAGCCGCAAAGGCTGAAAATGAGCAAGTGGTTTCGGGTGTACGGTAGACGCTACCTGTTCCGCGCTTTCTCAGAAAACGCCCTTGACGTCAGTCAATCATTGCGCCTCACTGGCGGCTAAGGTCAAAAGTCAGGGGCGTGATTTAGTGACAGCGGCGAGCAGCTCTTCATCGCGTATTCAGCGCTGCGCACATGCCGCCGTTTTCAGAAGAACTGTGGCGCAATAGAGTAATACGATATCACCTGCACGGACATGCCAGACAGGTTAGGTAACGTGTCGCGTCGTACCGACCGCGCAATCGCGATACGTCGCTGGAGAGGGTGAAAGAAATCGATGGCAACAAGACCAGACTGCAGCGAGACGCCGCACGCCAGTCATGTGCAGTACCACAGAAGACAAGAACAAAAGCTGCCCCGGCACCGAGCATGTCGGGAACCATGAATGAACTTTGGGCCTAGGTCTGAGGATTATGGTTCATGGGGGTTTAACGTCCCAAAGGGACTCAGGCTATGAGGGGCTCAGGCTATGAGTGAAGGGCTCCGGAAATTTCGACCACCTGGGGTTATTTAACGTGCACTGACATCGCACAGCACACGGGCCTCTAGAATTTCGCCTCCACCGAAATTCGACCGCCGCTGTCGGGATCGAACCCACGTCTTTCAGCTAAGCAGCCGAGCGCCATAACCACTGAGCCACCGCGGCGGCTTGGATAGGTTTTAAAAATGAGATTATCTTGGGGACGAATATCGGCGTATTCTCCACAACACTGAACTGTTGAACGATTACAGAACCAAATGAAAACAAAGGGAGAACTTGCAACCTTCAACCACTGGAACAGGTATCTCTGATAGAGTCATCTGAACTTAAAAACAGCGTCCTTCGCAAACTTTCTCCTGTATTCCAGTTTCTGCATTGGCGACGGCAACTTTGACACAACACTCACTTCCCACTACTTTA
Organism: Amblyomma americanum; assembly: GCF_052857255.1. Classification (NCBI taxonomy): domain Eukaryota; kingdom Metazoa; phylum Arthropoda; class Arachnida; order Ixodida; family Ixodidae; genus Amblyomma; species Amblyomma americanum. Next base: position 200,577,762 of record NC_135501.1, on the reverse strand, counting down.
AGCCCTTAATTTTCGGTTAAGAAGACACCGACGCCGCCGACACACTACCTTGTACATGACCTATGCAGACCCAGATACATTTTCTATTGAGGTCCCTAAACAGACCCCGCACGCTCCATTTCCTTCTTAAAGTCTCTTATACAGCTACCGCTACTGTACCTGGAGTATTAAACATTTGATCGTATCATTAGAGCTGATCTACTTTACTTTTACATTTGGCGATTTTTTTTATGCCTTTTAAGAACGTCGGACAATCAGTAGGTTTCAAGGTAAAGTTCGAGATGCGCCGGCGCCTTGGCTGTCGGTGCATCGTTAGGCTATCCGCCTCCACAAAGCTTTCTAAGACTAAACTCAACTTCCTCATTACCGTGACGTCACTTCTAAAGAGCTTCCTCCCCAAAGCTGCATCGCCTTCCGTGAGAGCGGGCAGCTTTACAGACAGCTTTGAGACGGCGGGGCCAGCCGAGCCTAAGGAACGCTGTGAGCTACGCGTTGCGTTCGAGCACTCGCTCGCGTCGCACAATTGGTTCCTTCTATTCTGGGCCTACGGAGAGCAGCGACAGAGGGGGCGGCTATCGCCGTATCGACGTACACGTCGGTCGGGGCACCTGCAGGGGGCCTCAACGACTGCTGCGACGGTGAACCGCGGGGGTACGGGGTGGGGGGGGGGGGGGGTGTACGGGGGGCAGCCCGTCTGGCGGTCACTGTGTTGATCCCGAACTGAAAGCCTTCGATATGGCGACACTCCCTCTAGCCCCCTTCCTCTCCCACAGTGATCGATTTAGGCTGATTTCTTCCCTTTCCCTGTATTTCTTTATTCCGTCGCAAAGTGCTCACTGGCTCGGGCCTAGGGTCCATTTGGGCGCGCTTTATGGCCTGATACTTTATTTTTTTGCCTTTATTCCTTTCTCTGTGGCCTCTTTCTCCATCTGCCACTCCCCTCCTTTTCTTTTTTCTTCGTCTTCTTTGTGTAGGGTGGGGCTGGAGAGTGCAATATCCGTTTTTCGAGCAGCACGAGAAACACTGAGGGAATCTTGTCCCTATTGAGACTTGTGCCTTGGGAGTGTTGTGTGGCGCATTTTTCTCTGCCTGGTTTGGTGCGTAGGAGAATGTATCCACCTCCATAGCTGCACCTCCGTTTTGTTCTTTTCATTCGTTTGTTAGCACCAGGCGTTCCTTTGCTTGCTTACTTTCGTTTGCTTGTTTATCTGCTGCTGTCTGCTTGTTTGTTTCTACTCCCCATTCCTCGCAGCATCTGTCCGCTGAAGTTCGACGGGATCCTAACAAGTCTGTTGACAATGTATTGAGTACTATTGATTTTGAGTCGAGTATTCCGAAACGAGAATGTGCCGGCCGTTCCTAGTGCGACGTTCTCTTTCGAATTTGACCACAGAACATGTTCGATGCTGATAATTGATGAATGCTAATCGTCGTCTTGGTCGTTGTAACTGCGCCGAAGTTTGCCACGGAGCGGAAATTTACGGACCCCTGTGTATGAGACCGTACTTTGATTCGAGGCTACTGGTCTGTTTATGCAACGATGTAAATGATGGCTCTAAATGTGGACGCTATCTGCGCTTGTTTTATTTTGAACTGGGGGCCTACTAAGAACGAAATCAGCGTTCGTCAAATAACAAACACGAGTCGCCGTGCGAGGAAACATTAGTAGAAAGAAATCATTTATTTATTGCGTCTTTATTATCTTTAATAAATCAGCTTAGGCTTGCGGCACAAATTTGCATTATAGTTAGTACCACCTCCTTTACGTACACCTCTCCACAATCCAATAGAGTTATCATTCTGCCGCTCTTCAGAAAAAAATAATAATAAACAAGAACTTAGCTAACATACTGAGCCTGAACGAAATACGTTTCAAAAATGCAATTCTTATAACGTTCCCGTCCAAGCAAACGGTGTCCATATGCGCCGCCTCATGGAATATTTCTGGCTTGAAGTGGGAAGGGGTGGGGGGGGGGGGGGTTGCTCCCTTCATTTAACTCTTTGCCTACTAAAGTCCCAAGTAAGGCTCCGAAATATCACTGTCACTATCGCGGTCTGTCAAAAAGAGGGAGTGCATCACTTTAAAATGCTAGGCCAGGCAATAATATTACCATGTTTCCACTATTAATCTATGCAGTTCAGTCTGTATTATCTCGACTGAATATGCATGGTACACAATTACAAAAAGATTTTTTTCACAAAAAACAGCATAACTGTGCAATAATAACTTTACGTCTAATACATTCATTTCAAGTGATGAGTGCGCAATTCTGTTTCGCATGCCCTCTTTCAATATCATTCCGACACAGTACCCAATGCAGCGCCATTTGGGTGTATTAGCTATTGTAACGCCATCTGTATGTACATACGTATGTCTGCGTCAAATGTAGTTACTTTTGTCAAATCCTGCTTGATTTTGCAGCAAATCCAAGAAACGGCACTGTTTTACTGTGCCCATGGTTTGCTAAGGCGATGCGAGAGGGTACTGTCGCATCGTCAAACAGAAATTGTGCGTTCCGACTGCTTTTAAAATATCAAACTGCATGTTCGCTTTTTGTCTGAGTAAAAGCAAAGGTACCGTAGAGAATATCAATAGCGAAGTTTAGAGGTTGTCCAAGCGGGTTCCACTTAGCTGCACCTCTGAGAGGTATACTTTACCGGGAGCTTGTTTATATTTGTTTTATTCACATTGCACGCGATTTCTATGGTCCATGAAGGAAATACAACGTGACAAAGACAGGAACAGCATCATAGCAGGTAACAGGAAATAACAAAGATCAAACCGTTAATGCATAAAGAACGCGGGAAAGAAACCGATGAAAAGTTAACCAGTCCTTAATTTATACGCATGTTAGCCTTTTGCTATTTATACTGTACGAATATATTTGACGTCCGACGACCGGGCTCTTTTGTATTCTTTATTTACTTCTCGTAAAATGTCTTTCTAGACGATTATTTATTTGATTTACTGCTTTTGTTATACTAACAGTTTATTGTCACGAACTTTCATCACGCTACTACGCCCTCTCAGTTCGCTCCCTCTCACAAATTGTCGCCAGTCCGTTTCTTGCGTGGGCATCGCTTCCAGAACTTTCTTTTAAAACCACGCGACCGAAACACCGTGCAGCGGTGTCACGTTTCGGCACTAGAGTGCTTGCAGCCAAACACTCTCTTCGACGAAGAGTTATTGGAAAACTGTCGAAAAAATCGGTTTCCATTTTCCGCGCACGGTGGCGAGCGCTGTACTCTCCCAACACGACGTTTGGGGGAGCTGCTGCTGTAAAAGAATCACCCCCCCCCCCCCTCCTGTCTGGGTACGTCGAACGTTGTTTGGACGTTCGAAACGCGCCAAATGTGAGATGAAAGTGGCAGTAGGCCTATTTTTAACTTGTTTTCTCAAAAACCATCTTTCAGGGCCTTTCGCGATATCACCTTTCTTGTTGTTGGCAATCTGTTTTTTTTTTCTTCGTGACAATCACAAAAGACTATCGCCGCCGTGTTGCCAGCTATGCGGGTTCGCTGCGCAACGCCCTGCAAAAGGTGCTGCTTTTCGTTAGACAAAGATGGCGCTATGGCGGGGTCATTGCGAAATGGGGAAATTTCGAGAACTTTTCGAGAATTTCGAGAACAAATAGGAAGCTGAAAAGAACAGGTACGATTTGAAATAACTACCAAATTGAGCATGTGCCGAAGAAATCGGGACACGAGGACCAGTCATAGCCGTCTGTGAAGATCAGGATAGAGAAAAGTGGGACTCAAGAGCAATCCAAAATTAGCTGAAATATTTGGAGCTTAAAAAAACACAGTAGCAGAGGCAAAGCGGTAAGGACGCGTAGTCTACGAGAACACAGTGGAAATCGAAGGATCGGTACAGGAGTAGTGGTCACAGCCCATCTCGAAAAAGGCGCACGGTTAAGAAGAAAAAATGCTGAGTGGTGAAAACGACACCTGTGCCCCAATCTCTGCGAACGCCCCCAATCCCAACCTAATGTCAGTCACCCGACCACAAATGGCGGCCTCCTCGAAAGTATATCACGTGACCCACACCATATGATCACATGACCCATACTGCAGGACGCGTGCCTATCCCACGTGGCCACAACGTCCATGCCGCAGGATACATGATGGCCTGCGGCACATGGTCACATCACTCACACTCCACGTAATGTCGTCACGTGCCCCCCCTTTGTATTCCGCTTGTCCAGATTACCCACATTCTAGAACACGTGTTATAGACCACATGGTCACATGAACCATGCTGCAGGACACACGGCCCACGCCACGAGGCCACAACGTCCATGCCTCAGGATAGATGGCCTACGGCTCGTGGTCACATCACTCGCACTCACGCTATCTCGTCACGTGTCCCTCCTTCGTACTCCACGTGTCCAGATGACCGACATTACAGACCACGTGGCTACATGATCCACCATCCACGTTACGAATACCATGCCATATGGTCATGTAATTCACACTCCACGCCACATGAGCCTCGTGGCCACCGCCTGCTTGTGCAACGTTCACAGTAGGCAGCAGACTGTTGCACGCCAGGGTGTCTTCTGTTGGGTTCACGATAGACACACTGTTTACCGCAGGGTACGTCACTTGTACTACCATCATTGTCAAAAAAAAAGTATCGGGAAGTATCAGGAGGGATCGAGGAGAAGATATCGGCAGCTGAATTACCCGTTCACTCACTACGTTAGTACTTAGCGTTGTTGAGGTATTATTAACTGCGCGGCCATAAAGGTCGGGTAGAAAAAGCAATATTCTTAATTTCACAGCTTCTACGGTATAACTTGCGCAGGCCAAGAATTTGAAGCGCCAACGGAGGAAGAGAGCGAGAAAGGAAATGCCAGGAAGTAATGAACTGCTCCCAACTCTCGGCGCACAGAGTTGTTCAGACTCTTTCCAATATAAGCACTCCAGTGTACGGAATTTAGGCGACTGCGAGCGTGGAATGTCTGCCTGCAGTGGGCCTGCAGAAACTTTCGCGCTGCCATTTGTTCGCTGGTGAGCGCAATAAGCGTGGGTGCGCGGAGTAGCCTGCTGGGCCAGAAATCATGCGGCAGGGGGCATGACATAATCCAGAGGAGTAGTTTACTTAACGCAGGTTAGTGGTATCTAATTGCTCGGTAGTAAAGAAAGATACAGTATTTGCGCGAAACTTTTTTTTGGCGCGAAATATGAACAAGGGTACACGTCACCTGTTAAAAAATTGGCGGTGGTTTAGCTCCGGTTAAACCTGGAGTGACGCGATAGCTACAGCTGGTCAAGTGGGACTTAGTCACGTGACCAACTACGTGACGAACCACGTGATCAGCCACGGTGCCGCGCCACCGGCAGCTGCTCCGCACCACGTGACCAACCACGTGACAGCGTGGCGGCGCCGCCACGCTGAAGGCTCGAAATGCTATCGTAATGTAATTATCGCTACAAAATATGTTTTGCGTTTAACAGAAAAAAAAACTACAATTTAAAGCATATTGCGTCATATAATCCGCAGGGAAAGAGCTAATCGTGATTTTTGCAGCTTACGACAGAAGGCAGACTTCTCTGCCCACTGCAGGTGCTAATTAGAAAGATTAGAGAGTCAGTACTTTGAGCGTTAGACACGACTTGGAGGTGGGACATTAATGTGTGGATTGGGGTGGGAGTGGGTGTGCTGGGAAGACTTTGTAGAACGCAGAAGCGTAGTGTAGGCTTAGCAGAAAAAAAACTACGATGAATTGAGCCATTTCAAAAATGGTGTATCTTTATTAATCTATACGTGTAGAGAGTGACTTCTCTGCCAGCAAATTATGGTCGAAATTTTATTTACCAAAAATTCAAATCGTCCGTGCTCGTACTTCAGGAATCTTTCTCTCCGTTCCAGTGGCCATTTAATCACCGAACAAAACTCATTTGCTACACTAGCTTGCTGAGAGATGACTACGCAACCAGAAAAAAAAAATGCGGTAGTCGTTTGAGCAACAGGCAAGTGGAATAGCAGGGGAGAAAATACGTATCGATAGTGACCTTACGCGCGTGGTTTTGGTCGTGTCTGCCCGATGATGGCCCACAAAATATTGCTGACATCGCTAAATTGAAATTTACTAATGTTTTTTTTTCGCGCCAAATATACGGAAAGCTCTGTACGGGTTCCTAGCGAGGCTTAAACTGCGCACGCTTACGCGGATATTTCCCCTTCGTCATCCTTTCTTCTTTCTGTGCTCGGGATTTCCTGGGCAATATTGCTGGGCCTTGCATATGCGAGCCCACATCGTATTATGCAGCCGGCTCTGCGAGGCCAGCCGGGAGTGCCCTGGTTGAAACTGCGCGCTTCTTTTTTTGTTTTTTCCACACTTTTTCCACACTTATTTCGGACACGCGCCGCAAAAATAAAGCCGCTTATCTCCACTCTTGCGCTGGAGCCACGGCTAGGACCGTCGTTTCCGCCTGATTAACGTGTATACACTTTTTTTTTCAGCTTCGAGGCTATGTCCGCGGATGCTAGCAGCGTTAGGCCTAGAGACAGGAAATGTATTTGGCCCGGGAACGGAATTTCGCGGACGGAAAGCAGCTTTCGCTTGTAATTCCACCGCAGTGTGGTGTTTTTACTTGTGTCATGCATTCCTTTTTTTTCCCTCCTCGCTGAAACTAAGATCGACTTTATAAAAAATTTAGAGGTGCATGTGGATAGCATGAGAAATCGAAAGTCTTCATGGAGACATCAAACGTGGAGTCAGGAAAGACGAGAACAGAACTATAGGTGGGCAGGAAGTTTTCTGTAACCGACATCTTCTTACACTGCACGCAAGATAGCGACCTAGAAAACTGTTTAAGAGACATCTAGCGGCGCAGTTTGTTATCAATCAAGAATGTACTTCCAGTTGAACGTTGTTTATTCAGAATGATTTAATGTTGGCCTTTCTCTTGTTCCCTTCATTGATATCTTCGGTTCAATCAATAACCTAGCCATATTTTCTTGAAACTAGTAAGAAGTTATTGAACCAACGATATCAATGGAGGAATCAAGAGAAAGGCCGCCATAAAATCCAACATAAAACATAAAATAATATTTTCTTGAGACTAGTAAAAGATTTTCGCGTCCAAAGCGAATAACTGTTGTTTACTGTTTGTTTCATCATCTTTCTGCAAAAGACAACTGAGACGAAATAGAACATTTGCGTAGATTTTATTGAAAAATGACTGCCATGTGATGTGTTGCCCGAACATTGATTATTTTTTCTAAATCCAATCGACGCATATCAAAGCTGCAAAGTTGCGGCAATGTTAGAGCGGACAGAACGCCGGCTTTTAACAAAATTTTCCTTTCTTATCAAAGAAAATTACGCAACTGCGATCTTCTAAGCTGACTGTGATTTGAAGCCAACTCACTATGCCTACTTTCGGCACTTTTTAAAAACTTGTAAAAAGTTATACAGCGTACAACGTTTTCCCATCGCAGAAACATTTTTTTTCTCACACAGAGCGCGACAGAAAAAGCGAAGCTTTTGAAGCAAAGAGGCCTTATTTGTACAGGTCTACACTGCTGAAGGGCGGTTCAGAAGCCCCAAATACGAGGTTCCTGACAAAAAACACGAAACACACAGTTTGCTTTTGTCATCCCTTCTTTCCCGGATGAGCCATTAAGAGCTTTTCGAGAGCACTCACACACGGGTATCAGGTTATTTTCCCGAAAATTCTTAGAATCCCCGTATTTATCAACTGCCAACACGGTCGATTTACTCACAGCTCCAAAAGGATGACGATCCAAAAGAGAAAAAGAGAGAGAGAGAGAGAGAGAGAGAGAGAAACAAAGGAAGAAAGAAAGGAAGAATGAATGAATGAATTAAAGAATTGATGAGTGAATTAAAGAATTAATTAAAGGTTTAATCAAAGAATGACATAAATAATGAAAGAAAGGAAAAGCATAAAGGGAAATGGGCGCAGACTGCAATAGACAGGGACAGACTAAGGCATCGAATCCGGGGATGGTTGTTACAGAAATAGACCGAACCAGTAAGCAGAAAGAGCGAAGAGTAAGAAGAAAGAGTTAGAAAGGAAACAGCCAGCGCGGAAATGAAGAAATGAGGGCACTCTTTCGCCAGTTGTGGTGACACGCGACGGAAATGGCGTTCTCGCAAGCTGTGACCGTTCTAGAAATGCTGAACGCGTAGCTTTGAGAGCTTCGTTACATTTTATTTTCTTTTTTGAAAAGGAAGAACGTCACTGTACCCTCGCTTTTATAGCAAGCACGCAGGGCGCCAATAATTGGTTAATAATTGGTTTTTTGGGGGAAAGGAAATGGCGCAGTATCTGTCTCATATATCGTTGGACACCTGAACCGCGCCGTAAGGGAAGGGATAAGAGAGGGAGTGAAAGAAGAAAGGAAGAATTAGGTACCGTAGTGGAGGGCTCCGGAATAATTTCGACCACCTGGGGATCTTTAACGTGCACTGACATCGCACAGCACACGGGCGCCTTAGCGTTTTTCCTCCATAAAAACGCAGCCGCCGCGGTCGGGTTCGAACCCGGGAACTCCGGATCAGTAGTCGAGCGCCCTAACCACTGAGCCACCGCGGCGGGTCACAGGGCGCCAACTGTTTTTATTTTCTAGTATTCTTTTCTATATTTATTCTGTTTTAGTGTAAGCACACTGTCATTATTATTTGACTCGAACTGAAGTGTTCAGAAATATCTTGCGGACAGTAGTATTCAGTTAGCGATTGCATATGAATATCGGTATTTCCGCCGAACCGCTTCAAGAGTTTCATTTAGTGCCGCCCTACTTTTCACAAATTATTTATCTATTCAGTTCAACAGTTCTTATCACTGAATCTACATAAATTAATTCATACAATGCCCTATGAGGTAACTACGCATTCTACAGACAACACTTGACACTCGTACGATTTATATACAGTCAGGCCTGAATGAAACGCGAACACGCCTATGCCGCAATTTTATACTTTGCAATGAAATGTTCTTTTAGAGCTGGTTTATGAATATACACTTCGGTAGAGCCTTTAACCCGCCGCAGCGGCTGTGTTTTCATGGAGGCAAAACGCTAAGGCGCCCATGTACTGTGCAATGTCAGTGCACGGTAAAGATCCCCAGGTGGTCGAAATTATTCCGGAGCCCTCCACTACGGCACCTCTTTCTTGCTTTCTTCTTTCACTCTCTCCTTTATCCCTTCCCTTACGGCGCGGTTCAGGTGTCCAACGATATATGAGACACTGCGCCATTTCCTCCCCCCCCCCCCCCAAAAAAAAATAAAGAAACAATTATTATTATTAGAGCCTTTACCGAGTAGCATGAATCAGGCTAATTGTACGCTGCAGCTGAAATTACACTGGTAAAATATCTGGTTTTGTTCACAAGAGCTGTTTGCGTTTCATTCCGGCCTGACTTTACGTCCGTGCTCTGAGAATCGACGACTTTGACCGTTACTGATGCTAGTGCGTAAAATTAGGTACCACGACTCTTCCCGAGGTTCTACAGACAGAAAGATGAACCCGTAGATAAACGAATAAATATTTTTTTCAAAGCCAAAATGAAAAGTGAGGGGCGAGGCGAAGTTTCTCGCACGGTTTTGTTTGATTTCCTGTTTGTGGAACGAAAGTTGTGCACTGTTTTTTTCACGCGCGATAACTCGACCTGGGTTTCTACATTATGAACTGAATGAAAAAGGCGCGCTTTTGTGAGCCAACACTTGAAACAAGGAAAGAGGCAACCATTAAAAAAGAAATAAGACATGCGAGCTAAAGAGACTTCAATACAGCCAACAAATCAAGCCAGTGCGAACAGGAAATAAAAAATAAAAGGAGCGACAGAGGGGAGCAATTGAAAAACAAAGTTCAGCAGGCGATAACTTGACGACCACGCCATAAATCACATCGCGGCGCCTCCCAACAAAAGAATTTCGTCCGCGGGTGTTAATTGAATATGGAAGAGTTCTTTCCTTTTGCGCCGAGGGCGTGGCAATTTGAAGAACTTGAAATTAGAATTTATTTTATGCATTTCTTTTTCAAGTTTACTGGCGACACATTCGAATGTGCGCCATGGCTCATGCTTTTGGCATTTGTTTGTTCGGCAGCGCCGGGGAGCCGTCGAGAAACCGGTTCCAATCTCGACCGAATTAAAAGCAACGCAGTTTGCAGAGAGCCTCGGAGTCACGCTTTTGAACCCGAACCAATCGTTTCCTCGACTTCAGATGCAAATTGGAAGTTGTGATACAGTTTCGCACAAAGTTATTCCGGTCCATCCTCGTTATTCCGTGTTTAAACGATGGCGCATACTTGTACTGATTTAACTCGGCCGGGTACTTTTTTTCGTGTACTAGATTGAAACAGCGTATATAAACACTGTTTGCTTGTATAATATGTTTAGTGTTCTGGGGCTTCATGAGTCTTCCAGAAACAGTTTTTTTAGGCCGCAAGAAAAAGTAATTTTTTGAATAGCTAGCACTTTCGAAATATACATATGCTCCGTTGACTTCTGGAATTGGATTCGTAATGCTATGCGTCCGTACACTTTACGGCGAGTTCAAAACAAAATGAACAATGAAGAAGGGAAGAGAAGGACTCAGGAAACGTTTTATGAAAGCTATAAACGAATTCGTACATTGTTTTATTTAATTCAGAAAAAAACGTAAATGTGACTATCACGTTTCGACAAAGATTGACATTGAGCACACTATTAACCTCTCATAGCTGTCCAGTTGTGCTGCCTCTAACTCGTCAGAACTCAACGCTTTTATAGCCTGAGTCACGCGAGACCTGTTAAAAGTTATTTTTAGTAATAGTTTCTTTCGATAAAGTTCCTTAAATTTAATGAGGGCCCACCGCCGCTCCTGCGTTTCTACTATATTGACCTGTAAGCCAGACAAGTACCTTGTTAGTGCTTCGGTAGTGTCGTTCAAACGAAGATCTCAAGCTAACTCAGTAAGCTAGAATCACAGTCATGTACTGCACCACGACATAGGTGTGAGAAAGTTATATATTTGGTTTTTTGGGGAAAGGAAATGGCGCACTATCTGTCTCATATATCGTTGGACACCTGAACCACGCCGTAAGGGAAGTGACAAGAGAGTGAGTGAAAGAAGAAAGGTAGGAGGAGGTGCCGTAGTGGAGGGCTCCGGAATAATTTCGACCACCTGGGGATCTTTTCAAGAAGGTAATTTCTGTTAAACAGCGCCATGCAGTTAGAATAAGTCAGGCTAGTAGCGAAGAAAATCCTCTGCGTCGTCGTAACTCAGCCAGTAGATTAGTATGGAGGGAAAAGCATAAAAGAATTGCTGGGGTTTCGCTGCTGGCATAAAGCAGGAATATTTTAAAGCAAGGACATTTACGTGGCACTGGACTCAAGTCTGATTGTGAATGCAACGACGAAGGCTACCACGACGAAGACAACGGTAAAACAATCCAAACTGAAGCCAAAACTGTAACTGCTTCATCTCACGGGTGTGATTGATTCGCAAGCCGAGGTGAAGTCTCTTTGATGAAGCCGCACATATAAATAGGGACAGAAAGTCACGCATCCTGGTTTAGAGCAAGCATAACAAAGCTGCCCGCATTCCCTCGCCAAATCCTCGCCACCAACCCCACAAGACCCGTTGGTTGCACGAGAGTAAAACTATAAGGGCAATCATCCATAAAAACAGTGGAGCTGCCACAGTATCCAAACTGCAGAAGCTGAGTAGGAGCTGAGAAGCATACGGGGCAAGAGTTACACACCACAGGCAAGCTATCACTCGTGTAATAATCCAGCGTCAGCGTCGCCCGCAGGCAGTACCGACCTGGAACATTGCAATGCTAATGTAATATCTGCCTGCTTCCCACTCAATCTGTCAAGCTTTATTCCTGAACTGTTGCAGTATGCGGTGCACGGAATATTGGGCTTTGCTTCCTTCGTTCTTGGCAGATTCGTTCGCAGCAATATGAAGGAGAGGCCGTAAATGGAGAGCGGGTAATATGTCAGGAGAGAATCCTGCATCGTTCACATGTGTGGCCATGTGCACATCATATCATGGTAGATATCTCGAATCGTCATTCGTCCTGTGGGAAATTGAGGGAGCGCTCTTTTAGACTGCGCCACTTATTGTCACGTGATCAGGGATGGGGCGAGGAACTTGATTGTTTTCTTACTAGGAAGGTTTACTGAATGTCGTGCACTCTTTTGCTCCGTACTTGTTCCGTTCACCATTTCAACATCAAGATATCAGTAGCGTTAAATACTTCCTTTTTTTTGGTACAGCTATTTCGAAGAATGGGCCTCTTATTTGAAACCCGTAGTGACTTCAAGAATGGCTTGGTTATGGGGGAGGGGATATTGTTCCTGTACAGCCAGTCTATGAACACAAAACTCAAGGCTGCGTTTTTATGGAGGAAAAACGCTAAGGCGCCCGTGTGCTGTGCGATGTCAGTGCACGTTAAAGATTTCCAGGTGGTCGAAATTATTCCGGAGCCCTCCTACGGCGCCCCTTTCTTCCTTTCTTCTTTCACTCCCTCCTTTATTCCATCCCTTACGGCGCGGTTCAGGTGTCCAACGATATATATGAGACAGATACTGCGCCATTTCCTTTCCCCCAAAACCAATTTAAAAAAATTAAAAAAAATCCCATTCAAGTTTCATCCGGCAAAACGCGTTTGATGTTCTGAAGAAATCTGGACGTGCCATCAACCTGCTGACCATCACTTGGTTAGTCAACGTCATAAGTATATGGCCTGCCCAAAAAACTTCCGCAGTATTCGAGAATTTCTTCATCACTGGGCACAGACACCACAGCTGCCAATGTGATATCTTCGCATGTTGGGGCCAGAACCCTCCATTACGGCACGTCTTTCTCTTTTTTTTCTTTCACTGCATTTCCCTCCCTTCCCTTACGACGCGGTTCGGTTGCCTACCAAGATGTGAGATAATTACCGCGCCATTTCCTTTCCTCAAAAATAATTTCATGGGACTTGATAAGTACAGAGCGGCTTATTCACCTTCTTTATTAACATATTCAGGAAATATAATGCAGTAATTTTTCAACAGACCATGGTAGTTCTTGCAATGTAAGTTTAGTTCTCATTTCGAACGAACATTTTTATGCGTCTTTAATAAGATCTCTGAGGAACTGGATTGTGTCGCTTATGCTTTTCTTGCCCTTTATTCTGAACAGGACCTTCCCAATATCTTTGTGGATGGTTTGTTTCAAGTCAGTTGTTTCTTAAAGTACGTGTTATTCAGAATTATTATTCGCGGATTTTTTAAAAACAAACGATGTGAGCAGTATACGAATTCTGTTTTCTCGTGCCGCTTATTAAAACAGGCGAAGGCATACTGAGAGGTTAATTGATGGCGTCAGCCTTTTAGTTGCCTAAAATCAATCAATAAGCATGTTGCCCCTTCAGGTAGTACGCATGTTTATATTGGAAACATACGGGTGGTGGTTTTCCTTAAGTACCGCATTCGGTGAAATTCGCCTGAATAGAGCGTGTTCGAAAATTATACCCCCCCCCCCGCCCCGCCCCTTGTTTTACGCCAGTGCGAGTAAATCCGCATTCGCCGTGATGGTTATCGACGCGAAACTCTCCCTACTGTGACGAAGCTGTTTCGTAGGGCGTAGCTTTTATTTCGATAGCCGTAAGTTAGTAAACCGCATCAGCTTCATCTCATATTTCACGCCGTAGGCACACAAAACGCCATTCCAACAGCTCTGCCAGACTGGGAGGAGTGGCGCTCCGATCGTCAGTGCGTTGCACGCGCAGTTATGCAGATTAACAAGAAACTTTGGAGTTCAATATCACCTCAAAACATGCGCGTGCTCGGAGAATCATATAAAGCTGAACACCCTAGAAATTTTTTATCTATATGACCCAAATAAAACATGCACGCTAGATGATGAGGATAAAAAGTTTATTAGTCGAGGTTGACGACGACCCTTATCGGTTCACCTTGTGTCCGCCTGGTCTTATTACCCGCACATGTAAGCAGCTTTAGTGTTCCGCTCATCGTGCGTTTTTAAAAAATCCAGAAACCATAATTTTGGACATCCTGTAAATGTCTTGGTCCAACCCCACAGCAACCTCTCTGCAATCTGTGCTGTGAGCTTCAGCGCAATAAATCGGTGAGACGCTCCCTCGTACGCTGTTAATAACCAAGTAGCAAAATGTAGTCGTTCATACTGACTTTGTACCCAACTCTAATAAACCTGTCAGCACGTGAATGAACAAAACATAATGATGCAAAGAAACCAACAGCACCCGAACTTTCCGACGTATTTTTCTGCATAACCGAAAATGTTGTTTGCACGGCCGAGGGAGGGCTTCAGTTCGGTCGCGGTCGCAGTCTGAAATCGATGGTCGCATGGCACGCTCCCTTTCCATCGATGTCACGTGACCGGTGACCCAGCTCAAACCAACTCGTGTCGCACAATTGATCTCTCCATGGAAAGTTATCTCGCTACATATTTCCTGTCTTTTGGTTTTCAGTTTCTGCTTTAATTTATGTTCTTCTTTCAGTAATCCGGAGGGTCCCCCCTCTATGTTTAATAACGGTAATGGTTCTTTCCATGTAGCAGTTTTATACAGTCGCGCCCTCTTCCGGCTATGAGATCGTATGTAGTTTTCTGAACCACGACACGATATATACTGCTACAAGCAGCCACGTTAGCCAGATGCATCCATTTCGGCCTGCCCTCAATCTCTCATTTCACCCTTTCTTTGCTTCATGTTTTTATTTTATTCATTACCGGACGTCGGTGGCACATGCGAGGAGTGCTAGATACATGGACTGGACATTATCCGTACGTATTTGGGACGTACACATTTCGAATCAGGATATAGCCGGGACGTTTCCCGGACGTCGTTCCTCTAAGCAGGTTAGGTAAGGTGGCTCGGTTAGTTTTCATTGCCTAGACTGGTGAATGGGTTTGGACCAGCCGGAGGTTACGCGTTATTCCTTGCGTAAACAAAGCACGCGTTAATTAGGGGGAAAAGGCGGAAGCCTTCGCGTTGTTGATCAGCGGGGATAATGATCAGACAAGGCTCACCTGTGAATCAACTTGTGACTACCTAGCTGAGTTGCTTATTCCACGTTAACTTTATTCAGAACATCATTCACCAAATATGTTTCACGCTGACAGGATTTTCAGCTGTATTTCCGAAACATTTGAACCAATAAGATTTTGTCTCCTTTATACCTCGTTAACGAAATATTTTGCAATATAGCTGATTACCTTCAAGTTGCGTGTATCTGTTCGCACATTTAGCGACGGATATTCTCGGTGTATAGCAAACCGCTTTACTTGAAACGCTAGTACGAGTACTTTCAGTACCTTTTTCTCGCTTAATTACGTACAGCGGTTTTCAACACTGAAGTTAGGATCAAAGCTTCTAGTAGCGAGCCGGCGCTACTGTTTCCATGGCATCGGCGTTCCAAGGCTGTGTTTGGTTTGTGCTACGAACTTATCTGATAATATTTTATACATTTAACAAGGAATAAGACTTGAACTGTGCGATTCAACGCAGAGGAAAGTACTTTCTCGTTGGGTTTTCACAAAGCCTAATGAGTAACGCTGTTTCGTTAATTACCTTCCCTGTTCCGTTAATTACCTTCGCCGTGGCGCCGTTTTTACCTTCACACCAAAAATCCGCGAAACGTCTCTAAATGCTCGTTCATATGAGAAATCACAGAACTGAAAGCGAACGCCCCACTGATTGTCTTAAATATGCATAATTAAATATTTCTAAGGACAAGTATACCCAGCTATAGAGTACAATTTCTTGCATTGCACTAGGTTGTGAACTTCGAAGCATACCTGATACGTTTGTACGATCGCTTCTCTGATCGCGGAGCAAACCGAATCGAAATACCGCACGAGGCTCGGCGACGCGTTTAAGTCCCGGCGCCTTATTGATCCAGCCGCATTGGCCCGCAATGCAAAGCTGTATGCAGATTCACACGCACTCGATTCTCCCAAGGGCATGAAGGCCTGTGCACGTATTCGAACTCACGGCCTCTCACTAAGCAGCGGTAGTTCTCCAGTCGCTGAGCCACTTTTCTGTGGGTATGAACCTCGACCTTGAGCAACGATTATTTTTCTACACAGGCGACGAATTTCTCCTTTTCAACCAGTTGGTTATCTTTGTTGCTCACGGCGTAGTACGTGCTTTGGGGTCTGCGGAGGTTCAGTTCCAGTCTCACAGCGAGCACTTCTTCTGAATGGTCAGCTTTATTAGTGCATGCTTATCGGACACTGTTCAAACTGGCTTTCTTCGAAACTTTGCAATTGTACACTTTGAATGAATCATCTACGCTCGTTGGTTTGTTGGGAATTCGGGACGACAAACTTCATTGCAAAGATTTTCGCTTAGTGAGGATTTAACCGTTCCATCTTTTGCAACATTTCGTAAAGGACTCGGTGAGTTTTTGCTGATAAGAGAATAAGTGAACGCTTAAGTTTCTTGAAAAACAATGCGCCAAGCTAGAAAACCTTCATGCGCAGTAATTTTGGCGCCACTCATAGAAATAAATATCGGGTAACAATGAGTTTTATATTCTCAATGCTTGTCACATTGGCATAGTTGCGTGCGGTTTAAAAGCTCTAGAAGCAGCCTGTACAGCAGGATGAGTTACTGAAAGCTTTATCAAGGCCAAGAAGAATTATGTTCTTCTTTCCTGGCGTGCGTCCCACTTGAGATAATTACCAGATAAGTTGAGAACACTCGGCAGGAAATTAAAACAATACCCGTATAAAAAAAAAACGTGGCATCACCGCTGTAATTTGTCACATTCCCAATTAGCACGAGTCGAAGGAAATAAAATACCTTTGTTCTCAATAAACGAGGTGCTCTAAAGGGTAGTTTTCAGTGACGTTTGCGCCAGACGAGGGAGTACGTGAAGCCGGAACAGCTAAGCCAGGAAAAATTCAAAATGTTAACATTCAATCAGACCCAACGAAGCATCAATTACGTCAACTCATTAACCGTGCCTTGCACAATAGGAAGAGCGGCTAGGGAAGGGTGGAGAGGGGGAGGGGGTTTAGTGATAAGGAAGCGGAGGTTACCTTGATTGCTCCCTTAATCACGGCGCCGGATACATGCAAATCAGTTTGCCTGGAATCAGTCGATATTCTTCAGAGTTTGCTCGGCTTATCTCAGCGACGGGCTCCTTTTTCCGGCCTTGGATTTGGTTATTACGACCCCGTGTCTTTGGTCTGTGTTAAGCATGAAAGAGTGCCTCGGAGCAGAAAGACAAGAGCGACTGCAGCTAAGATTACGGCGATCGATGAAGACTTGAAAGCAGTCGTTTCAGTCGTGAACGGTTCAATAAATTGACGGGTCGTTTGAAAGGTTATAACGAGGTCTGGCGGTCGCTGTGTCGGATGTATAAAAGGAAACATTTCACTGCCAGCGAAGACGACTGCGAAACGATCCACGTGCCTGGTGTACTGTGACCACTTCATGGATTGTTGACGCACGTAACTTCATTTCTCTTGTCCTTGTTAGGAGGGGAAAAAACCGTCCCGCATTTTTCATTTTGTTTGTAGGAATTAATAATAATAATAATAATTGGTTTGTGTGGAAAAGAAATGTCGCAGTATCTGTCTCATATATCGTGGGACACCTGAAACGCGCCGTAAGGGAAGGGATAAATAAGGGAGTGAAAGAAGAAAGGAAGACATAGGTGCCGTAGTGGAGGGCTCCGGAATAATTTCGACCACCTGGGGATCTTTAACGTGCACTGACATCGCACAGCACACGGGCGCCTTAGCGTTTTTCCTCCATAAAAACGCAGCCGCCACGGTCGGGTTCGAACCCGGGAACTCCGGATCAGTAGTCGAGCGCCCTAACCACTGAGCCACCGCGGCGGGTCGGAATTAGAACCAAAATGGATTTAGCTACATTGGGGGCGGGAGAGAAACCACAAAGAGGAGTAGAAGCCCTGAGAAAGGTTACGGTGTAGCAACTGTCTCAATCAGAAAAGCCCCTCTTTTACTAAGCAGTCTCGCTGTGTAGTGTGAGTGAGGTAGTTCGATCTACCCGTTACGTGGGCCTGTTCGCTATCGCCTCGTGCTATAGAAGTTCTCAGGTTGCGAGTTTACTGCATGGCCTTGGCGGACACTTTTTCCTGGCAGAAAAATTAAAAAAAGCAAGTAACTGCTGCTTGCTCAGGCTTCTGAGCACATTAAGCCGCCCTTTGTGGTCGATACAAACCAACAGTTAGACCTCCGTCAAATAGGTCGTCCTTCACCGCCAAGTAAGAGTGCATCAATATGAGTTTAGACGAACAAAAATGTGGACGTTGCCAGGAGGGACAACGGAAAACAAAAACGAAAAAAAAACGGAGTGAGTTGCACACCGTCTGCTATCGTCAATCTGGAGAACAAGAATCATGCCGCAGGATTGAACAAATTTTGAAATTGTTTCTCCTTAACTCCATAGACCATTTTGCACTAGTGTGTTTGCAGTAAAGTGGCCTCACAGGCTAAAGCTGATTAGGGACCCCGTATCATAATACATGCAGTTGCACAGAAAGAAATTTTATGACAGTACCTGTAGGTCAAAATATTTGAGTGGAATACGAACATTAGGTAGGCTAAACGCGCAAATAGCAGTCATCTAGTTTGGGACGCCGAATCTTGAGTCTTGAAATTTATGCACAGGTTTCATAAAGATATGCACTTCTTTTGACAGCTGCACAGTTCTGCAAATGTGCAGTAAATCTACGCCTGAATTAGTTGGTTTTTGGGGAAAGGAAATGGCGTAGTATCTCTCTCATACATCGTTGGACTCCTGAACCGCGCCGTAAGGGAAGGGATAAAAAAGAGGCGGTCTCCGGAATAATTTCGACCACCTGGGGATCTTTAACGTGCACTGACGTCGTACAGCCCACGGGCGCCTTAGAGTTTTTCCTCCATAAAAACGCAGCCGCCGCGGTCGGGTTCGAACCCGGGTACTCCAGCTCAGTAGCCGATCGCCCTAACCACTGAGCCACTGCGGCGGGTACGGCTGAATCACAAATTTGAAAACGATCTGTAACTTGTACGGTTTCAATTGTCAACAAAGAACATATTCTTTTATATAGATATGAACTAGGCGCAGCGTAGTTCTGAATGAAGCTGAGACTGATATTTGAAGCCGTAATTACAGAATCAAACTGCAAATCTTTAAAAGATAAGATGAATATTTTTATTTTACTTCTTTTAAACTGAGCTATGTTACCTGTTTGCTGCACTGCTGCAAATGATCAGAACACACTACATGCATGGTTTGGACTTCGCGAGAAAAAAAAAATGGCTGAAAGTTTCGAGATGCGCTGAGCAAAAATATTCTACAAAAAGCACGCTTTTTGCTGGTGGACATCCTACCCCACATACCTCAAAGCGTGATTGAGGTGTCCACTGACCTAGGTAGGCACTTAAGCGCCTTTCCTTTCCTCAGAATCAGCGGAAAGAAATGGAAAGTGCGTAATTTCCTCAATATTTAGATTTACGCCATCGCCTCCTCAAGCGCGATTGAGGTGTCCACTGACCCAGTCAGCCAGTTACACTTACTACTGAGAGTTACACTTACTGGTACTCACTTACTACTCAGTTACACTTACTACACACAGACACCCACCGCTGAAACCAGGGGATTGCTGCCAGAAGTGCTTGTGCTCTAAAACAACACAAGCCAAGGAAAGAGAATTAAAAAGACTCACGAATATAAGCCGCCGGTGTCACTGGCACCGCGAACAGCAGCAGCAACAGCAGCGACGCCAGCAGCGTGACGAGGACGCGTGCCGAGAGGCACGAGGCGCTGTCTGTCCCGGCGACGAGGCGGCACGGCGCACGATGCTGCATACCATCCGAGACGGCAGCGCTCGCGCAGGTCCCGAAGTCATCGGTGTGGGCGCGTCACCACCGTAGACTGCGGCCCGACGCCGCCTCAGCCGACATCGGCTCGGCGGCCGAGCGCAACGCGCCGCTCTCAAGCCGAACACGCGACGATGCCGAGCACGCCAAGCCTCCGAGAGCCGTTGAGCCACTTGTAGGGAGGAGAGCGGGCGAGAAGGAGAGAAGCCGTTCGGAGTCAGCGCGCGCACGAATCCCCTAGAACCGCCAACCACGCCAAACCAAACAGCAGCAGTGGTCGTCGGTCAGGCGAGGCACAGAAAGAGCGCTGAAAAGATCGAACGAGGTCTAGACAAAGAGTCGAAGGGCGGAGGTCAGCTGTCAGATGTTACTTTCCCGCGGTTCTTAAAAAAGAGACAGGGAAGCCGAAACAACGGGAGTTTTGGATTCACGCAGTTGTCGTAGGCGCGCTTTTCTTTTTCTGAAAGCCTCCCTGGCTCAGTCGGCGCAGCCGCGTCTGAGCGCGTGCGGTTCCCAACTGGTTTTGCCTGCCTGGCTGCAGTCGATAACGACGCTAGCCGAGGTGACCGAGGAGGAGTTCCGGCAGCTCGGGCCTACTTCGGGGCTCCGACCGGTGGTGGCGGATTCGTTTTTCATTCACATGGCCGGCGCGAGGTGGCGCCACGGGTCACAAATGTGGTGGCGCTAACGCTACGGGGCTTGCACCGCAGCCTGCCTTGCTTCGATATGGGGGTTGATCTGCTGACTCTTTACTTATTGTTGTTTAAAAATAAACTGTGAGAGACGTCGGTGAGGTCTGTGCAGGTCGACTGCTCAACAAAGCGGGCATTATGTGCGTGATAGTCGTCAATGAACTGAATACTTAACAAAAACAGAATAATCAGATTTTAAACTTTTGGTGTCAGAGTGCACGATTACTTTGCGAAATTGACGGGCCGTCGACATCGAAGACGAGCTAAGTTTTAAAATTTTCTGAATTGGCATTGCAGCGCGAAATATCGAGCATCGAAAATCCGCTATTGGAAGCTCGTTGAGTGTGCTTTCCAATCTTGCACAGTTATAAAATGGCGTCGCTGTGTGTGTTGTCACCGCCAAAAATCTACACACTTTTTCTACATGAGGGTTCTCTTTGTAAGCTCAGTCAACCGGGCTGTGAGAGTGGACGTGGGAGCGGCCCCAATGAAGACCAGGCCCCAAATCTGCTACATCTTATTCTGGAAACAAAATGTGAGCAGAAAAACTAAACCAAATAAAAAAATTGGCAATGATTTAGCTTGTTGTGGTCACTCTATGTTTATAAGTGAGAGACATTGGGTATACACATCTTTTATCCATTTTGCTTGACAGAGACGAATAACGCCCGATGATCTGTGAAGCTGCATGCAGCGGTCTCAATTTTGTCCATAAAGTATTTCGATTTGGTAGAGCCTCTTTAGTGTAGAAGCTCTATAGTAGTTCCCCATTGCGTAATCTGGACGTGAGGGTCAGAAGCTAAATTAAAGTCACTTTTCTTTCATATACTGATTAAGAGAGTCCTGTTTCCTGTTGAAATCACCCAAAGTCGCACACAACTGTGAAACCGTGCTATAGGCGGATATGCACGTGGAAACCACATCAATCGTCTGCTTGAGAGATATTCCCGATGCCACGTAGACTCCTTGGATGATAATGCCGCTTTCCAGAAGCCGAACACAGCAGGCTTCACCATTATTCACCGCGATCGAAGGGAGATGTCTGACAGCTGTGATACCTTGTTTCACGTACACACAGACTCCAGCGTTCGTATTTGGTTCAAGCCAACTGCCAGGCGACAACCTCAGGATCGGAAGAGTTAATCCTCTTTCTGTACCGCCATGTAGCAGCTGCTGGACTCTCCTTCTCTGCATGCATGTCAAACGTTGTGATACAGACGCCCACTATATCTCCGCCTTTACGGAGTTCGGGTGATAGAGCGGCGTGTGGCGAGGCGGCGACAAAGAACGCTGCGCAGCTGTGGGGTCTCTCTGGTTACCATGGTATCGGCGCATGCGCACAACTGCTCATCCGCGTGACGTCACGCTCGGCTTTGACGGTGGAGCGGCCGCGCGGCGATGGCGAAGCGCACACCACACTTTGCTCTCTTCGGTTGCCATGGTAACGGCGCATGCGCGCAACTGGCCTCTCCCATGTACCGCGAAATGCTCGACTGGTAGCCCAGTGTAGCTCTCGCTACAAAAGTCGAGCCTCTAAGTGAATCAGTCAACAAATGTAGCTGAACGGTGAAAGCTTTTATTACGCTCGAAAAATTCGCGCGTAGTCGGAAAAAAAAATCAAAGACGTTAGCTATGCAGTTCTAAAAAAACCAAAAGAGTGTAGTGAAATGCAACTCTTGCGCTTTTCATGCCGACTGTTTTTTTTTCTTTTGCGGATTTGCGTGCCTAATCATGCGCCAGCTGGAACAAATTTTTTCACCTTTTTTTTCGCGGGCAGTGGCACCGACACCAGTAACAAAACAACAGGGTAGAAGTCAACCATTCTCGCAACGATTAAGACATTCACCAGGCGTCACTCAAAGCTGCGAGAAAGAACTGTCGATTGCGGGGTAATTTCGTAAGAGCAGGGTTCGAAAAATTCAATAAGCCGTTTCCGGCTTCGGCGTTTCCAGGAAGAACCAGAAGAAGAAACAATGAAGGGGCCGCTCTTACACTGCGAAGATATTACCGCCGAACACTCTGGTGACCATTTTTGGTCCACATGAAAACACCTAAGAAGGGGAGAGTGGGGAGAACAGGACACACCCAGACAGACACTACTCCGACGTTTCTTTAGTCTAGCTTTTTCTCTTCTCCCAGCCGTTGTTTAGGCGAAACGCAGCTTTCATCGCTGAAGCTTTGTAAGAACTATTCTAAGCGTTTTGGAGAAAATTGGTTTCCAAATCGATTTCTAATGAGTAAGGGAAGGGTAAAGGTTGGAGAAGTTGGAGAAGGGGTGCTAAATAAAGTGAGGCCGTGTAGGAACACCGAAGATACAATGTGCTCCTGCATCAAGAACTCTAACCGGAAAATAAGATTGAAAGACATCGAGAGAGAAGGCGGGATGAAGAAAGAGAAATAAGGAAGAAATGGAGGGATCGGAAGAAAAGAGAGACCTGGACGCAATAAGGTTTTCTTCTTTCTGGCTGAATGCGCAGATGGCGCTGGAGGTTAGGCCGGCTATGGCGAGTGGTGTTCCTACCGGTCGTCCAAACTGAGAGGAGTCGTGGCCTAGAGCTCGGATTAGTGGCCCCGGAAACCTGTCGCCGCAAATTCGATGCGAGATTCACGGATAATGTCTTCGATATCGGACAGATTATGCCCAAAGCATAGTAAGAAACAGCTCTTATTGTTTAAAGAACACGTTTCGTGACACAAAGAAATCTTTCAGACATTTCTCTCTTTCCAGGGGTAAAGAGGGGAAAGTGGTAGCTGTAGCGTCTCCCTCCGTCCCCGATCTACCGTGCTGCACACGCGGAAATCATTACTACTGCTGCACTTGTGAACGCCGGAGTTTTTTCTCACAAAATGTGTGCTGTGTCATTAATTTCATCTTGATGATTTCGAAATGCCGGTTTATTGGAACCAAAGGTTACTGTAACAGTGACGCTGACTTCGACTTCATTCACCGTGTAGAAATTTTGCTTTACAACTGCCGTTGCGAAAGAAATATTACGCTGTAGTCGACATGAAATCGAAGCAAGGTACAAAGAAAAAGCTTGTCTCCCAAGTGTAGACAAACTAGGATGTAAACAAATGATTATGACTTCTCTGTATCTTCCTTTTTTTAGTGCGAAAGCTCTACTTAACGCTGTCCTAACCAAGAATCTTGGGTGAAGCCTCTGAGTAACTAGAGAAAGCTCGGGTTATTTCAGAGGAGTCTCGCGCCAGCTGTAGCCAATGAAGGAGTGACCTTGAAGGTGACCTTGGCCAAACCTAGCATAGCAACAGCCCATGCAGAAAAAAACAACTAATATTGCCGTAACTGGGACTGCCCCCGCCGCGGTGGCTCAGTGGTTAGGGCGCCCGACTACTGATCCGGAGTTCCCGGGTTCGAACCCGACCGCGGCGGCTGCGTTTTTATGGAGGCAAAACGCTAAGGCGCCCGTGTGCTGTGCGATGTCAGTGCACGTTAAAGATCCCCAGGTGGTCGAAATTATTCCGGAGCCCTCCACTACGGCACCTCTTTCTTCCTTTCTTCTTTCACTCCCTCCTTTACCCCTTCCCTTAAGGTGCGGTTCAGGTGTCCAACGATATATGAGACAGATACTGCGCCATTTCCTTTCCCCCCAAAACCAATTATTATTATTATTATTATTATTAACTGGGACTCGAACCCGCGGTGGCGCTATCAGGTCAGCTTCGCTGTGCTGTCGCCGCAGCCGATCACACCTACATTCTCGCGCTGTGCATTGCGCATTGTTGTCTTCATCAAGTTCCATCTGCAGCGCGAACAGGTCAGATCAACTTAACTTCGATCAGAGCTTAACTTGAGTCTAATATCGTCTACAGGCGTGCTGACGACCCAGCGAAGCACAACTATGAGTCAGTCAGGCAAAGCGCATGCTTTCCCACGTCTAATCTGTTTAACTGCGTTGAAACCCTTCTACTTTTTTGTACCAGGCGGTCCTATCTAGAAGGCATAGATTACTTGGAGTGATGGTGAGAAAACGGATGGCTGTGCTGCACGTCTTTCTTCTCCAATGAGCCATATTTAAAACTTCGACTTCTAATCGCCCTTAGTTTCTTCTATACGGCAATTTCAAAAGGAGAAATTTTCCTTGACACAAAAGGTATGGCAGGCTCCTAAGAAAACTTCTATTTATATCAACTTACAAGACTGGCTTTCAGTAGAGGTATTTACTATGAAGAATGACGTGTATTGCTTTCATCCTAAATTTCATGGCTTAAAATTAACTTTATACATCTTCGCACGTGAGCACGTGAGAAAAATGGGGCAGTATTTGCTTTGTTACATTAATTTAGAATCCATTCGAGACGGAAGAGCTTCCTTGTTCTGGGCATCTTTCCTAGTAAAAGAAACTCTCGGCTATTCTCGGCAGCGGCTTAAGTAAAAGATTCTGTGAGAACCGTCATTGGTCGCGGATCTCACGCGGAGGCGGTGGCTTCTTACCCTCACGAAATTTTTTACTAACATTCTTCTCTGGTATTGGTTCTCCTTCGAGGTAGACTTTTAGTCGAAGCTCTTTACTGGCAGGGATTTTTCGGCTCTGTTTTCCTCTCCACACCCGCAGGAACTCTGATTTTTCGGTCGAGCACGCTAGCCTTCTTGCCTTGACGTAATATTCCACGCAGGTGGCCGCCTTTTGTAGCCTATTCTCTTTCTCGCCGAGTGAGCCAGTATTAGTCCATATGGTGATGTCATTGGCATAAATGGCATGGTGTATGCCTTCGATTTCTTTTAGTTGCTTCGCCAGTCCGATCATGGCCACGTTGAATAGAGTGGGCGAGATGACCGACCCTTGAGGTGTGCCCTGGTTAGGCGTTCGAAGCTTCTCTGACCGATGTTCTCCTATACCGATGGTTGCAGTTGTGTTTGATAGAAAGGGTTTGGCGTAGCCGTGAATCCTTCGCCTGCAATTCAGGTCGTCCGGGCCCGTAAGGATTGCTTCGTGGCTCAAATTGTCAAAAGCCCCTTTGATGTCTAGGGCCATTATTACGTTTTAATCATTATTATTATTATTAAACTAATGCAAGTCCTAGGGATGCGGATACAGTCAAATCAACGCTGTACTCATACCCTTGCGCTATTAAAGGCATCTGCACTCCAAGTGGTCCGCATGATTACGCGCATCTCACATAGACGTCATGGCATGCGCGAAGAAGACACACTCAAGCTGGTCAGGAGCCTAGTGGTCAGCCGGGCGACGTACAGTCTCTCGTACTACAACTATATCAAGGGTGAAATACAACAGGCGGATGGGATTTTACGCAAAGCGTATAAAATCGTGCTTCGACTACCCCATAACTGCTCAACTGAAAAGCTCTTAGCCTTGGAACACGTTCGAAGGACTACGGGAAGCGCAGCTCGTCGCCCAAATGCGCAGACTGCAGCAGACCCCCACCGGTAGAGTTCTCTCAAAGAAACTGCTGGGCTGCACCGAGCAAATTCGGGAAATACTGCTAACCGAAACGATCCCCGATGAGTACCGCAGCACGCTCAGTGTGGCACCTATACCAAGAAATATGGACCGCAATTTCCACAAAGACCGCAGAGGGGCAAGGGCCGACCACTTACAGAAAACACACGCATCCAAGGGTGCAACAGTGTACGCGGACGCTGCCACATACGAAATGACCACGGGGCAAGACACCAACAACGCAGTGGCAACTGTAGTCAACTCGGAATTACACGAGATTACCAGCGCCTCATTGCAAGACTGCACGATAGCCGAGGCTGAAGAGGCGGCCGTCGCTCTAGCGGCAGCGGAGGGCTATCGGATTGGACGGTCACTGACAATTCTTACTGACTCACAGGCAGCCTGCCGCAACTATCTGTGCGGAAGAGTCGGTCACAGAGCGCTCCGCATACTCCGCTCTGTGGACTGCAAGACACAACAGACAGATGCAGAACCGATCAAACATAAGATCATCTGGGTACCGGGGCACACATGGGTACCAGAAAACCAAGAGGCGGAAAGGATAGCTCGAGGATATCCTAACTACCGAGCATCATACATCAACGAAATTGAGGAATCCCTGCCAGTACCTCAGGAATACTCGGCCATACTAAACAACTACAAAGGCAGCAGGATGCGGTACCCACCACCGCACAAATCATTAAACAAAGAAGAGGCTGTCGCATGGGGAAAACTACAAACGGGGTCATATAAAAACCTAAACACACTAAGTAAAATCCACCCACAGTTTACGAAAACAAGTGTCCGTGGTGCCATAAAAACCCTACACCATATCACATAACATGGGCATGTCAAAAAGTCGACGTCGATCCAAGTATACCAAACCCATGCGCGGAGCAATGGGAGGGTATGCTCTCCAATGACTGCCGCGATGACCAGATCGGTCTGATACGCCGAGCTCAGCTGACGGCAGCATTCAGCGGAGCCCTGGATTAGGGGCAGCCGACCATTGCGGAGATGGACACATCTCAACCGCATAAAAGAACTTGTGGTAGAGCTCAATAAAGTTATCCTATCCTAATAACATTCTTCTTCTGCTGCTGCTCCTGTTGCTGACAGGAAGAATGAAATGGAAAATGCACGGGCCTGCCTACTGGCTCAAGCCGAGCCACAATCGCTGCCACGTGCCGTTAACATTCTTGCTGCTGCTGCTGTTGCTGACAGGAAGAAAGAAAATGAAAGCGCACGGGCCTGCCTACTGGCTCAAGCAGAACCACGCTCGCTGCCTCGTGCTGAAAGTAGGAGAGTTAAAGGATAGGAAAGCAAAGACAGAAAGAAAAGGCGCGCGCTATTATGCCCCGGGCCGATCCCGGAGGCAGTGGAATATCGGGCCAACCCGTGCAGGAGTGCTTCAAGCACTTCGCCATATTCCAAAAATAAGTTTAATATCTTGGGTCCAAGGACCCGCAGCAGATATTAACATTCTTAACAAAGTCTTTTAGAGAAATGTTAATAGAACCTATCGACATTGAATAGAAAGTCTTTCGAATGTCTTTATACTTTGTAATAACCTATCAACTCTCTTCCGACAATTGGCCACCGTTATCTAAAAGACTGAAGTCGTAGAAAGTGTTTATGCTTCTTATTATCTCCTTATGGACAGTTTCTATATATAGCTTTTAAGGTTCCTTTATTCACACTGCTGCATGGCCTACCTACCACTAACCTCGTTCTAGATGGTACTTCCTGCTCGCGTACGTGCGTACCTCTGTCTGTGTGTGTGTGTGTGTGTGTGTGTGTGTGTGTGTGTGTGTGTGTGTGTGTGTGTGTGTGTGTGTGTGTGTGTGTGTGTGTGTGTGCGCGTGCGTGCGCGTGTGTGTGTGTGTGTGTGTGTGTGTGTGTGTGTGTGTGTGTGTGTGTGTGTGTGTGTGCGCGTGCGCGTGCGTGCGCGTGTGTGTGTGTGTGTGTGTGTGTGTGTGTGTGTGTGTGTGTGTGTGTGTGTGTGTGTGTGTGTGTGTGTGTGTGTGTGTGTGTGTGTGTGTGTGTGTGTGTGTGTGTGTGTGTGTGACAGAGAGAGCGAGAGAGAGAGAGAGATAAGCCTCCACTGCCGGCCACCAGCTAAATTCTGCAGACATCAGTTGCTCCTAAGTCGAGTGTCGGCTCCGGATAACAGCTCACGCCGTAAAAACTTTATGGCCGGCGTTTGAGGAACCCGACAAGATGTACAATAATCTTGCAGAAGTATTTGTTTCTGATCTAGTTTATGCATGATTCAAGATACCTGTAGCTAACAAATGTACGCCACACAGATACACGAAGCTGACTAACTAAAGAAATTAGTTTTTTTGGGGCGAAAGGAAATTGCACAGTATCTGTCTCTCATATCGTTGGACACCTGAACCGCACCGTAAGGGAAGGGATAAAGGAGGGAGTGAGAGAAGAAAGGAAGAAAGAGGTGCCGTAATGGAGGGCTCCGGAATAATTTCGACCACCTGGGGATCTTTAACGTGCACTGACATCGCACAGCACATGGGTGCCTCCATCAAAACGTGGCCACCGCAGTCGAAAGCATCCTTTGTATGTTGCGTTTGTTTTGGTTATTATATGCGTGTCTAGTGCTTCAGAAAATTGCCCAGATATATGAAACAAAAACATAATTTGTTTATTTTTACTTTTTTCGAACCCGGGTACTCCTGATCAGTGGGCGAGCGCCCTAACAACCACTGAACCACTGCGGCGGGTGCTGACTAAGTGAATTTTATTCAGCCAAAAAAAAAGCACGTATACAGACTGACAAACAACTGAATTTTATTCAAGCAAAAAAGCCCGTATACAGTGGGGATGAGGGTGAAAATGGTAACATAAAGGAAAGTACGCTTCTTCTCTCCTCGTTACGCAGCATACCTTGCTCTTTGTTATCCTCCTTTCCTTCATCTCCACCATATATTTGCTTGTTTGCTTGAATAAAATTCAGTTGTCAGTCGGCCTGGTGTACTTGTGTTATTCCCTATGTCATCTATTTGTTGGCTGTAGTTATCTTAAATATTCCTGTGGGTGAAACTGTTCTTCCTTTTCGTTCGTTCTCTGTGGCCTACACCTCAGTCACAAAGTGAAAAAAGTAATCTAAACCCGGCTGCATTTTAACAAATCTTGTGTCACTTATTTATATTTGGAACATCCAATCAAAACACAGCTTTTGCTCCTTCGCTAGGTCTTAATAACGGCCTTTTAGAAACCGCCGTCCCCATGTGACAGCCTTTTCTAACATTTCTTTCTTTTTTTGCCGGCTATGCACGCCTCGTGTAGAAAAAGCAAAACTGTGTTATTTAGCAGCTAAATTTGGTACCTACAGCGCACTATTTACTGTGCGCTTATTACCAGCGTCTAATTTGTTTTGCATTCTTCCGTTAGCGCCCCAGTTTTTTCATTTTATTTCATTTCGCTACCTTTTCCGTACAGCGCTGTTTCTTCGTTACCTTGCTCACTGCTGTCTTGTCATTCAGGGTAAAAAAGCAACAAATAAACGACAATAAAAATGAGAGGGGTCAGTTAAGTTCCGCCTTAAGGGTAGGAAGAGGTATAGTTCATGGGTCAATGACCTTAAATGTGCAATTGGTCGCTCTCGAATTTACATTCATAGGTCCCTGGGAGTCTTCATATGACTTCTAGAGCAGTTGTGCAGTAGTCAGGTGATGCGTCACTGCCCTGCGATGACAGGTGCTGCCACCGGTGGTGCTTTAGAGGCCCAGAATTCTCTTGCCCGCCGTACAACTCATTAACACAACAAGAAGCAGTGAACTGGCGGAGACTGCAAACAGGAACGTTCTTCAACCTATACATTCTACACAAAATGTACCCTACACAATACAGGGACACATGCCCGTGGTGCGGGGCAACCCCCACGCTATACCACATTACATGGGAGTGCAAACGCAATTATACATTCCACAAACTCAAAACCCCGAGTGCGGAGCAATGGGAGGGTCAGCTCACCAGCAGCGAGCTCACAGCCCAAAGGGCCCTTGTGCAGCACGCATGCGAAGCAGCAAGACTCAGCGGAGCCCTGGAATAGGGGCCCGACCTTGCGAAGAGGCCAGACGTCAACGATGAAGACGACGGCCCACCGCTAATCTCATTGAGATTTCTATAAATGCTTCTCTCTCTCTCCCGTGCAACCTCTCACAACCAATCGTTAATTTAACTGTCACGTACCACGGTGGTCAGTTTGCTCACAACACGTTGAGCAGGTTGTGATGGCGTCACAAGGTCAGGTGATCTAGGTGGCCCACCTAGGATGCTTATCCTGGGGTTTTTCACTCACAACGACGACGCTGACGACTGCGGAAACGACAACGCCGGATTTCCTGATCCCCCGCAAGGGGTATGTGCCATTAAGCCTGAGGACATCATCACCATCATCATCATCTGATGAACGGGAACCTTATTGCTGTCGATTTCAAAACAAAGAGCAGTGCTTCGGTGTAGAGGGACTCGATGCGTGAAAGGAAACGTTTAGGTTCACGCATAAGAAGTAAGGTTATCGTTGCTTCTGCATTAGAACTGTAAAACAAAGTGCCCGATCATTCTACCAACACGAAATACTTATTTCTCCCTCACACTAGGCGAGTAACTAACTGCTGGTTACGTTAAAACCGGATCCTTCTGTTAATACTGCTTCCGCCTGTACACAACAAATAATAATAATAATAATTGGTTTTTGGGGAAAGGAAATGGCGCAGTATCTGTCTCATATATCGTTGGACACCTGAACCACGCCCTAAGGGAAGGGATAAAGGAGGGAATGAAAGAAAGGAAGAATAGGTGCCGTAGTGGAGGGCTCCGGAATAATTTAGACCACCTGGGGATCTTTAACGTGCACTGACATCGCACAGCACACGGGCGCCTTAGAGTTTTTCCTCCATAAAAACGTAGCCGCCGCGGTCGGGTTCGAACCCGGGAACTCCAGATCAGTAGTCGAGCGCCCTAACCACTGAGCCACCGCGGCGGGTATTCAGTTTTTGCATTTGTACTGCAGCGTGGAATGCAAGATTTGCGACTTTTTTGTTAGTCTCGAGGGTAGGTAACTCTTTTATAGCGCCCAAAAACAGGGGACCAGTCAAAGGACCGGTTGCGCTGACTTAGAGGAGGTCGGCGGGGATCCTTTGGGATGCCGCGGCCTCCACCGCGCGCTGGATAAGCCAGCGTTCGGGTTCGAACCCGGGCACAACACACAACAAAGCGGTGCACACAGAACTTCGCAGGCATCCCTCCCCGTACCAGGAACAGAACCGTCTCAGGGGAGATGATTCCAGCCGCCTGCTCGTGGTGATGACGTCACGGCGGACCCCCCGCAGGGCACACAGGCGCGTCGCAAACTTACACAAACACCGCCACGCGCAAGAACGCCCGGACCAGAAACAGGGGCGCTGTTTTATGTGCTCTCCTACGCCTGACCAGCAGCAGGCCCACGTCCTTGGCCAGGCAAAGCAATTCTATCCGTTTCTTTGGTTTTCCACTTCTTGTTCTTTATTTTTTTATTTCACTCCTCTCCCTCAGCCGCATTTCCTTTCTACGCAGTGGCTGTGGTGGAGGTGATGCGATTACGCAACGATCCATGTGCCTGAGCTGTTTGCTTTTCCAAGCTGAGAGGTATAGAAGGAGAAAAAAAAAGGTAACGTCTTGGAAGGTCGGTAAGGTAAAGTAGTATAGAAGGAATGCTTTCCATCCTGTTGGCACGCTGATTAAGAACGCGGCTTTTCCCAGCCTTCGTATCCTCGGGAAAATCGCCTTTTGCCCTTTTTTACTATTATTTTTAATAAAACCACTACCACCACCCTCTCCCGGTTTCCCGATGTTCATTGCTCTGGAGATTGCAGCGGTTGTCGTGTTCGCTTCATTGCATTTGACGGATGACACTTGTCCTTATTGGAACTGCCTGATACGCCCGAGACACCGGGGCTGTGTTTCGTCTGCTAAGGCGTTTCTTTGCAGAAAGAATTCGTCGTCGCCTGCGTCGTCGACTGCTTTTGCGAAGGTTTGCTGCAATGTGCCGAAGCTGTTGTTTATTTGGTGAGCGTTTGGTTGTTTATTTATTTATCCATTTGCGGTTTCAGACGCAGCGATGGAAGTGTGAACTCGTTTCAAGGTTGGTGGTTTTTTTAGTTTATGCTACGGTGTTACGTAAACAATACGTTGGTACAAGCCCGGACTAAAGTCTCTGTCTGTGATCTTTTAATACATTGTGCAACGTTAGTTCATTTACTCTTTACTCCCTGCTTCCTAGGGATTGTTTTCTTATCTGAGTTGCTGAAAAAAAAAAGTTCGACGGTTATAATCCTTCCTTGGGCACGAATTGACGGCTATTGAATGTTACGTTACCCATCCAAATTTTTAATTTCTCGATTTAAGTTTTTTAGTACGGAATGCAATCTCATCCTGCTTGAAATTTAGGTAACTTGTGCTTGGATTCTAGAGCAGCAGTGCTCACACTGCTAAAGTCTTCTTTCTGAGACAATGTTGAGCGCACTCGCAAATTTTGTATGTGTTACGAATTGAACGGACGCTGTGATTTTCGCCTTTGCAGCTGCCGTATAAGCATTCGCCGCCGTTCACTCGGCTTAATTTCCGACAATTTTCACTTGAACCCGGTTTCAGTTCGTCGGACAAGAGTAATCGTGAGTATTTTGGCGCTAGCTGGTGCTGTCAACGGCAGTCGGTAGAAAATAATTGTTAAATCAAAAAATGAAGACAAGAGATCATCGCTGTGGCGTGCTAATGAATGAATGATTTAACATTATTACTTTACAGTTATGAGTAGCCGACTCTGTTTATTTACTCATAAAACAAGGAAACCCGCAATACTTTCCTGTCAGGATTGCGTGCCAAAGGTGAGGCCGAAGAAAAAATTTGCGCATATGAGCTTTTTCTCCCCCACTGTTCTTGTGAGACAGTAATAACAAAAACTTGCAACTTAAAAAAAACATTTTATTTCACACCAAGAAACTGATCTGCTACACACACACAAAAAAAACAAAAGCCTTGCTAAGGCAGTACTGACGGCGCTCCTGTTTCTCGGTGTGCAGCGGAGCTATGTACAGATGATCGCCCGTGATGTCTTGCGGCTTACTTGAAAGGATATCCCCCTTTGGTCGGTATCCTGTGTGGAGATAATGTTTTAGTATGATGAAATGCAATCACTGTTACACAGGCACGCGTGTCATTATGTATGGGCTTCTATTCTGAAATACATTGAAAGTGCCACTCAGGGCATTTTTTTCGCGAAATCAGTCCACTGCGTATAAATAATGTTCCAGAGTATTAAACCAAAATATATCTGTTCCTGAAAAGTACTGCTGGAACGAATTTATCTTTTTCGTTCAGTCAGTCAGACAACAGTTAACTGCTTCATCGCACTAGATTAATATTCGATCTTCTTCCATGGATTTACTTGCTTCTATGCTCCGTGATGCTGCGGATTTCCGGAAAGGGCACATTTAGCAACCACTACTTATTGGTCGATATACAATAATTAGGCAAGAAAACGCAGAGTAGAAGGATGTCCACTCTTACACGTCAGATGGCATGAGTGGGGTGCTTTAAGCAACAAACAACGACCTTAACTCCATTTATGTTCCGTGCCGTAACCAAAAATTCCCTGAATTAGACCTAAATATCCTTATCTCAGACCTTTAGATCATGCAGCAGCTTGAATACGCCAATTTGGAAAAAGTGAGACAATTTTGGTTCCTAAAATTGACTAAAACTCCGCAAATATTTCGTTTTCACCAAATTTTATTCTGCAATATCCTTGAAAAGGAAACTTCGAATGTAACATCGCTGCTTAATTATAGCCCTTTAGAGCGACTAATGACTTCTCCGACAAAGGACTGCGTCGCGATCTCTAAACACACTGACTCGGTCACCACCGCACGGACCTGTGAATGTTGTAGGTGGACAGGCGCAGGTTATTCTCGAGCCCAGTCACAGCACTGACGTCATCCGCCGACAGCTCGAAGAATTCCAGCGCGTGCGGCAGTCAACCATAAGCCCGTAAGTGGTAAGAGTCAATCAATCAATCAATCAATCAATCAATCAATCAATCAATCAATCAATCAATCAATCAATCAGCCAATCAATGAATCAATCAATCAACTAATGAGTGTTAACCTCTGACGAGCTGTGCCGTCAAAAGCACTGAGCGGCGTCAGTGACAGCGCACGCGTTGATGCCTCGGAGTGCGACAGACTTCCTTTGCCTCTGCTTCTAGGAGACTTGAATGAAAAGATTTGCAGCCTCTTCGGCTCTAGATACATTACCACCTGTCCTAGCGTCCTAACTGAAAGTAAACAACATTTGTTTTACGTCACTGTACGGCAGCCGTGTCATGTGACAGCTCTATTTGTTTTCATTTCGTTGTTCTCTCCCACTTTCCTAATGTTTCTCACTTATCGCTGCATTTTTTAGAAGCAGGCTCGAAGCACGGCAGTAGTATTTTTTTTTCAGCTTGTGTTCTGCCATATGGCGCTGTTCTCAGTGGAAGAACACGTCGCTACACCCACTTTTCCTAGACTGCTGGGCGACGATTTCAATCTCCGTCGGTGCGGATACGCTTTCTGACACAATAAAAGCGGTGCTTAGTGTTTTTAATCTGTATTGTGAAATATTACGATGGTAGGCGGAGCTGGTAGCTTTCGTGTTCTAAGGCATGTAAGTAAATGTAAAGCTTGTGAGTTAGTGCTTGTTTCTATGAATTCTGGTATCCGATTGCAGCGCCTCTATCATGACACTTTTCGTCTATAAGCTGATATAGTGCAGGGCGGAGAATTCCACTGCGAAATTAACTCGGATTAAGAAACTCTGGGGCAACAGTATAGAAAAGAGATAGGCACAGAAAATAAGTGCACAAGAGCTTTTCTCTCCCTTCGCCTTTTGTCTTCTATTGCACTGGAAGGTGTTAGAAGTGCTGCACCAACAATCACAACAATTCACGCTACTGGAGATTAAGGCGACTAGCGCAAGTGTTAGGCTAGATATCGCATATAAGTGACATGCCCGTCGTGATCTTGTAAATTCATAGAATAATCTGAAAAGAATCTCGACGTATGTGCGTGCGAGCAATTTATTGAAGACTCAGTCAACTACTACCACGTATTTTACATCTAAATATACAAACGTACTCAACCGTCTTTCTTTACTGACTTAGGCTATATAACCAAAATGTTACGCAAGGCAGGAAACATCGCGCAATAGCAATAATTTCCGCTTTTATGCCGCGAACAGGGGGTGCCGTTGCTGTTAGCGCTATTCAAGTACGAATCTATCCCGTTTGGCCCAGTTCACTCCCTTACAACACGCAGTAGCATGATCTTGTTTGTTGTATTAATCTATTCCCACATTTCATTAATCGAACTCTTGTCCTAAATGAATGATGTGGCCGCGACTTAACCCCCATACTAAATTCAACAGCTGGACGTTGAACGAACCGCTAGGAAAACAATCTTTCTTCAAGGGCACTTGTTTGTGTGTGTGTGTGTGTGTGTGTGTGTGTGTGTGTGTGTGTGTGTGTGTGTGTGTGTGTGTGTGTGTGTGTGTGTGTGTGTGTGTGTGTGTGTGTGTGTGTGTGTGTGTGTGTGTGTGTGTGTGCGTGCGTGCGTGCGTGCGTGCGTGCGTGCGTGCGTGCGATAATTACGCCGGTTGTCATGGCTGCATAAATCGAATATAACAAAACAAGAGCCAACCGTCGTTTCAGCTCTACAGACTTAGATGTTCTCTCGGGTGCGGTCCGGGCACGTGGCCCTGGGCAGAGCCGTGACTCCGCGCTGCAGCAGCCATCGGATTTAGGATCTGCGATGTAGGGAAGGAGGGCGGATAATGTGGCGTAAGCGGATTAACCATAGGACGTCCTTCCCACGCAGAGGCCCGACTGGTCGACCTTGACACGCTTAGAGATTAACGTGTTTTGGCCCACGACCTCTGCCAGTTCGACCTGAGGCCGAAGCGTGGCGCTAGCAGCTAGCTCTAGCCAGTCGGCCTTATTGAGAGAAATGATGCGTGGAAATGCTCTTGCTAGAGTGCATGTACATAGCCTTGCCCCAGTTGGATAGTGCTCACGAGGCAATCAATGCAGCGTACTACTAAGCAAGAAACTGTACAGGGTGTGTCATAAAAATAAGCCCACTCATTCACAGTGGCCTATATTTAGTCCAAACCTTTCGAAGGTGAGGGCATCGATGGTCCTAAAACCTCCAGTGCTCGTAACTTCCACTAGTGTTGAAAGAGAATCAGTTCACTGTCCCAGAACAAACCTTTTGAGCTGTATATTCTTGGTGAAGGCTGTACATTTGCTCATCTGAAAGAGGGTATGAATTCACACATGCCTATCAGTTGTAAGCGAACAAGAATCACAATTGTCACGAACGTCGCTTCATGTTAAGAAAGTGGTTATATATATTACCTCAAGCCGTTGAACTCATGGGTCGTCGCCGTTAAGCAAAATAATGCCTGCTAAAGCTAAATGCACTCAATATCACGTCTGTAGCGTCATTCAACAGAAGCAACTAGAGAGTCACTGACCAGACTGACTTCCGTTATTGCATCGAATTTACTTTTTTTTTCAGGGACTAACTTCTGCCTTTCTGGAAAACGAAACCATATCACACTTTAATCATTAGGTTAAAAAGAAAACGCCTGCCACAGGCAAGCCTCCTTCACTCGTTCTTAAACTTTCGAAAAGAAGCACTCCCCTAGTATTATGAAATAAACTCAAAGAAGGTTGAACATATGATATAAAAATTGCAACCTTACGCGACAAAACCGCCCCCCTCCGCCCCCTTGCCCTTTCCTCCGCCTTCCGTGCGTTTTCTTTGGCCGAACATAATGCTTCACCTCATGGCCGGCGATGGATGACCCGTCGACCGCTGATTCATATTTCCCCTTCGATCTGTTATTCAAGTGCTTTCAATCCGTTCATGTACAAGAAAAAAAAAATATTCAGTAGCGTAGGCCTTAAGAAAAGATTTTGCTGCTCGAAAGTGGAAGCTTTGACTTTGATAACCGTGACATTGAGCCATGCCCCCTTTTTTCACTGCATTGTCTGACGCTTAAACCTATAAGCCTCGCTGTACACGTTTACAGAATATAGATCGTTTTGGAGAAGGAGACGAGTTATTGTCTGCATGCCGTTTCATTTAAAGAGCAGCATTATTTTTGTAGAACTCAACCCTGTTAGTGAGGTTTTTTTACATCAAGGTATATATTTCGCTGAGAATTATCAAATGTGCCGGCATGGCAGAAGTGTATAAAGTGCAGCATGTTCATAAATTTAGACAAAAGGAAACAATTCCCTGGCGCATATCGCATATAAAATAAAGAATAAGAACTTGACCTTTCTAAGCTTATGCCTTTATAGTTTTTTGCGAACCTGCGTCTAATTATGGAAAGGGCTCGATCGCCCAAGGTCACCATGTTTTAATTTGGGCCCACGTGTGAACCGATCAGAAGAGTAAAATAGAAAGTAAAGTAAAATGCTTGTACAAATAGGGTGAAGTATCGAAAAAAAATGTTCAGTTCTACAAGAGAAGCCACGAAAGACGGAAGAAGGTGAAAAAAAAAAAACTCGTTTGAGGGCTAACGTGTGAAGAGAAGCGCATGCCACGGAAGCGGGCACGTGGTAGGGTGTGCACTGGTCAGTAAAAGATTGGTTTAACAACTATTTGCGAAACTAAAGAGCTGACAAAATTCACATTTAAACAAAGAAAAACTTGGTTAGGTTTATGGGGTTTAACGCCCCAAAGCGACTCAGGCTATGAGGGACGCCGTAGTGAAGGTCTCCAAGAATGTTCGACCCCCTCGAGTTTCTTAACGTGAACTGACGTCACAAAGTACACGGGCCTCTAGCATTTCGCCTCCATCGAAATTCGACCACCGCGGCCGGGATCGAACCTGCGTCTTTCGGGTCAGCACCCGAGCACCGTAACCACTAAGCCACCGCGGCGGGTCCGCGCCGCGCCGGAAAGTCGCCGAAAAGGACTCCTGAACTTTCACGCGCGACTGTGTATTCTCTGGTGCGTGTAATAATAATAATAATTGGTTTATGGGAAAGGAAATGGCGCAGTATCTGTCTCACATATCGGCGGACACCTGAACCGCGTCGTAAGGGAAGGGATAAAGGGGAGAATGAAAGAAGAAAGGAAGAAAGAGGTGCTGTACGTAGTGGAGGGCTCCGGAGTAATTTCGACCACCTCGGGATCATTAACGTGCACTGACATCGCACAGCACACGGGCGCCTTAGCGTTTTGCCTCAATAAAAACGAAACCGCCGCGGTCGGGTTCGAACCCGAGAACTCCGGATCAGTAGCCGAGCGCCTAACCACTGAGCCACCGCGGCGGGTTCTGCTGCGTGTAGAAGCGTATTTTTTGGTTCAGGAGTTTATGACGAGATAATGTAGTGAAAGAACGAGTCAATGTACTCTCCTCATGAGGTGTTTCAGAGCCCCTTTAAGACATATAGAAGAAACGACTAATTTCTATGAATAATCAGTGATGAGGTGCTAACACAAACATTCCCACTTTTTCTTTTGTGTTGCGCCTCTATCACTGACCTTCTAGTGTGTGCTGTCTTTTCTTGCGCCTCATCTTCCCGTTACCAATGAATATGAAGAGAAGAAAATTTGATTTGAGTGCTGCAGATAATGAGGATATAACATAACAGATGGCGCTTTATGGTGAGGGTGGATCTCAAGAGAAAGGATAATTGCTCAGGGGCGGTTGATGAAAATAGGGAAATTTGTTAATGACTGGCGCAGTAGACGGATAATTGGGGAATGTATTTTCCCTCCCGCAGTTGCTGGTGCGGTATTAATGCTGCAATGAACTTAGTTGAAATAGCAAATATTGTCATGAGCGGTGACAAAGTAGTTAATAACTTCACTGACGGCGGCTCCTGCCTCCGCTCCGACACTTGAGAAGTTGAATTTTAGGTCAAAATTTATTGAAGCAAAAAAAAAATCTAGTGCGCAGAAAAACCATTTTTGAAGAAAAACCAAGCAGGTGTTCGAAAAAGTTACTCTACAGTAATAGATTACAATAACGAAGTTCCTGGTTATGAACTGTTATATCGCCGCTACTTGAAAAATAGAATAATTCAGAGGGTCAGCATCGTACTCGGAACTCGCCTGGGACCAACATCTTGTTGTATATTCAGAGAAAGGACTCGTGGCGCTGGGAGTGCACAGACCTGACTTCGCCCCCTCTTGCATTCGCAAGCCATAAGAATATATAAAGAACCGAAAATCGCAGCTGTCTGATAAGCACGAAGTTAATCGGGGATTGCTTAGTTCAATTTGCGTCTCCATGCGTGGCAACTTCTTCGTGCATCTCGCAGCTGGGCGAGCATGAAATCTTCGAGAACCAAAAATATGAGCAGGAACGCTGGACTCAGCCGCTAAACGGCACTCGAAGCGATTCGAGAGGAGCCACTCGAAGCAAGCTTTCGAACGCGTCAGCTGCCAGCGCTTCCGTGCGGCAGGAGATGTGACGCTACCGAGCAGATGTCAGGGAGTTAAAAAAAAAGAAAGCTTCTGGTTATCGCTTGGGAGTCAAGCCGGCGTGACGTGAGTGACCCTGCAGGCCCCTTTTTACTTTTACGCACGAGTGGGTGACGTTCGCAGCAGAAGTGCTCACTGAGCCCACTAGAGGGCAGGACGGGCATAGTGGCGCAATGCCATGCGAAACGGAGCATGCCAGTGATCAAGTGCACCCGCCGCGGTGGCTCAGTGGTTAGGGCGCTCGGCTACTGATCCGGAGTTCCCGGGTTCGAACCCGACCGCGGCGGCTGCGTTTTTATGGAGGAAAAACGCTAGGGCGCCCGTGTGCTGTGCGATGTCAGTGCACGTTAAAGATCCCCAGGTGGTCGAAATTATTCGTGAGTCCTCCACTACGGCACCTAATTCTTCCTTTCTTCTTTCACCCCCTCCTTTATTCCTCCCTTACGGCGCGGTTCAGGTGTCCAACGATATATATGAGACAGATACTGCGCCATTTCCTTTCCCCAAAAACCAATTATTATTATTATTATTATTATTATTATTATTATATTATTATTATTATTATTATTATTATTATTATTATTATTATTATTATTATTATTATTATTATTATTATTATTATTATTATTATTAGTGATCAATTGCGGCATGCTTCTACATAAAAAAAACAGACATTTAACGAGTCTGATGGTTTCCCAGCGCGGCGCTAGGTACCTTTTACACTCAGCATTTATTTAATTTTTATCAGTGTGGTTAAAGATAAAAATGTTTATTATTATCCTGAAATCAATATTATCTGCCTCTATTTTATTGATTAATTTATTATATTTTCAGGAAGAGATGGTGGAGGGTCTCGGGGAGTAAAATGTCGTAAATGTGCATCGTAATAAAATAAGGAAGAAATACCAAAATATGAAAGAAACATTTAGTCCTGACTATCGTCTCGAGCACACTCCCGAAGTCCATAGAAGCAGGGTAGCCGATAATAAACGCTACAGCTTTCATTTCAAATCCGCGACGGTGTTTAGAATCTTAAAACGTACGGTCATGAGTCATGAAGCTGCCGTGGCGGCGAAACTTGTGCAAAATGCGCCTCAAAAGAGCGTGCTTCTGAAAACTGTAAAGGTGATATCCAGTCCTATTTGAGGTCATGTCAGCATACGGAACAATTCAGGACAGAAGCATTTTATAGCGGGAAACCTCTGTGGACGCAATTTCTGCATATAATATAGGATTTCACTATAACAATCAGTATATCAGCTGATCACCCGATGGCAGTCTTGAATTTTTTTTCTATTAACGTTCTTGCGTAGTCAAAAGCGTTCCCCAGTGGATTCATATGGGAGTCTTAAATGTTCTATGCGATCGACTTAATCACTATAAAAGAAATATTTTGCTACATATCACAAGAATGGATCATTAACTTCAATATTTCCGTAAAGATATCTCGCAATTTTCTAGTTAAAAAAATTCTGCCCGAAATTGTTGGACGTGTTATGGACAAACGATAAAGAGATAATAATCCTGACGACAAAACAAAATATTACTTTTAAGGAAGCGCGACCACTCTTCCATACAAAGAACGCGTTCAGTTTCAGCGCAAAAACAAACTTCGCTGACGTGGTGCATGGGGGCGATGCACCACTCAGTGTTCTGGCCACTTCCCAGACAAAGCCTCAAGCAGGGCCATCCGCGCCACTGCCAGGGCCAGCGAACGCTGCCCTGACATCCACTTAAAAGGTCTCGTCGTCCCCTGAGTCGGCGGACAGTCAGGCTCCCCTCAATCAGATTAAGTCTGAAGTTAGGACACGCACGGTTTAACCGCGAGTCTCCAGTGCCTCCAACAAGACATTTCCTTTCCTAACAGCACCTAGCACACAAACGAGTATTGACGAACAGGCAGACAAACTAGAGGAGCATTTTTTTTTTGCATCTCCAGTTTCTCTCACCATACAAGCTCATTCTGGGGAATACTAGAACGCATTAAAATACCAAAGACTTCTGACAAATGCAAGCACAATCGAGCCTTACAATAATTTGATTACACTGCAAGAAATCCTCAAAGTACCGTCCGCTGGTAAACAGAAAGCACCAGCAGCTGTCGATATATGTTTACGAAATGCTGCCTCATCTCTCCGAAGAATCTGTAGGGGCACTTTTTAAATTCTTAAAGAAAAATATCGATGCCAGGAAAAATACCCAAGGCCTGGAAAAAGGTCTTTATTGCACCATTCCTTGAAACCTGAAAAACCGCCCACCTCCCCTACCAGTTACAGGCTCATATCCCTTACAAGCTGTTTTGCTAAATCGTTGGAAAGTGTTGTGAACACTAGGCTGATGTTTGTTCTTGAATCTCGTGAGCTGCTTGACATCCACCAGTGAGGAGTTAAGAAAGCCTGTTCAACCACTGACCATCTTATCCGCCTTGAAAATACAGTGAGGAAATCATTTATACGCAGACAACACTGTCTTGTTGTCTTTTTTGTAATGTAAAAAGTCTAGGACACTACATGGAGCTTAGGGATCCTACGCGATCTAGGAGACCTAGGTATCCGCGGCAGGATGTTGAACTGTTTGAAAGAATTCTCGTAGGACCATTAGATTCATATACGCTTGGGTTCAACTTCTTCGAGGAACTTAGTTCTGAAAAATGGGGTATCGGAAGGGGGGGGGGGGAAGTACTACATTTTTTTTGTGAAAATGAATGGACGCCACCGCGTACTAACAGCGTGATTGAGGTGTCCACTGACCCAAAGAGCCAGTTGCACTTGCTACTCAGATTTTTCACACACACAGACACACACCGCTGAAACCCGGGGAGGGGGGCTTTAAGTGTTTTCGAAATAAAGGTCTTGTGATAAGAAACTAAGTCGAGTTACGAACGAATGCTTTGTAGATTTCACGATGGGCCAGTAGTCATGGAGTCTCACGGTGGAAGAGATCTTCTGAGCGGCCCATATTCGCTCAACGATGTTCAGTGCCATGAGCAGCAACTTCTAATTTCACCATTTTAGAGCCCGCTATTTCACTGGACGTTGTTTAACACCGGAAATGTTGATGCCAACAGAAAGAAAAGGAAACTTTCAGACGTTTCGCCGCCATATTATTAGAAGATGTGAGAGCAAAATGGCAGCGGCTTAGCTCGGCTATGCAAGGATGTATGTAACGAAAGCAAGTGCAAAACTCCCCGGTTTTCCTTGTTCACATATTCCACAACGCATGAAGCACAGGCATAAACGTCCAGTATGACCGGTAGGTCCATGTTTGATTTCAGCACCGAGGATTTTTGCACCGAGGCAAGGATTGAAGGGGTCGCGTCACTCTACGCCTATTCTCTAGGCTGACGGCACGTTGTTCTTCGGTTTCTTGAGCCCGCCGAAGTCTCTTGGTCGCATTCTATCGTTCATCACGGGCCGTCCTCAGTGAAGCAGGACTCAGGTCTCTCCTCCGGCTGCTGTCGCTGCTGCTAGCGGTCCAGACACCGGACGTTAAACGTGCCTGTCTCGCAGCGGCATATTCACGGCGGCGTTTAGCCAGTCGTTCGGCGCGCTGTTCGTCTGTTGCCTGGGCGATTCGTTTCCTCTTCATCTCGTTCCGCTGTCGATTCCAGGCCTGCTCCAGCTTATCAGAATTGTCATCGTCCATACTGTCGCCTCAACTGTGGTTGCGGCGCACGCCAGCTCTCGTTATCAATCCTGTGACATCTTATCACGCATGCGACGCAGCTGTCGAAGCGAGCGGACGCCGGCGCAACGACGAGGAACGCTGTGTGACGTCCTACCAAACGGCGGCGGCGGCGGCGAGTGGCACGGTATGACGTCATGCCAGATGGCGCGGCGAGCGCGCGAAGCACAGTAACCTTCCGCGGCGAGGCGCGCGTTGTGACGTCACGTGCCTCGATGGAGTACCGCCACGGCGAATTCGCGAGTTTGCGGCCAATAAAGCTTTTGCTTTAAAAATTGCAGGGCGCATTCCGCATGCCCAAACACTGACTTGCAAGCTTTCTTGGATCGCATGTGCACTGGCTTTCGACAATATTATTGACGGCCTGATTTACGAGGCCATAAACACTTACG
Organism: Amblyomma americanum; assembly: GCF_052857255.1. Classification (NCBI taxonomy): domain Eukaryota; kingdom Metazoa; phylum Arthropoda; class Arachnida; order Ixodida; family Ixodidae; genus Amblyomma; species Amblyomma americanum. The sequence continues at coordinate 200,534,199 of NC_135501.1, read as the reverse complement.
CCTAAACAAAACGACTTCATTGTAGGGTAACAGGTGAACAAGGTCCTTTTCTGTCACGGCATATTCCTACGGAATCACCGAAGCCATGTGTTCCTAGGAAGTTACTGTAACACCCGGCGCCAAAGTTTGCGGGGCAGGTTAATCGCGGAAAAGGCGAATTTGTTCCTGCCATTGCTTCTCATCAGAAACTGAAACCTGCAGCCTTGGTTGCATAGGGAATATAGCAGGGCGCTTGCCACTTTCAGGTTGTGAGTCGAGGCAACTCGGAAAGCGCTGTTTTCAGTGACTCGCATGGCCCGTATACTTTTGACATCGGGTGTTGATATCTATCGCTCTAAAAGGTGTACCTGGGGTTCTCTGATCCGCAGAAAACTAACATATTGTGCTCTTGTCTGGAACATACTCAACAATTTTGGACAAAGGCAATTTTCAATGGCAAATAGTTTATGAACACAATTATATATATAAGATTTCAGTAAAACCGGCAATATATTCGCAGATTTCCCCTCGGCAGGCTTAATTTTTTTTTACTTTATCGCTTTTGCTACCATCGAAAACGTTTCCTGTTGGTTTTCTGTGGCAGTCTTAACTTATCGATGTGAGCGATGAAAATACTTTAATAGAGAGTTTGTAATACGATTCAGTAGAATGAAGCATTACCGTTATAATTTTCATAACAGTACCTTAAAATATATCAATATTCAAAATTTTTCTCCAAGAGGGCTGAACATGGTGTAGTTGTTTGGATTTCTTTGTCTGGACTGCCCCTACCCTCCAAGCATGTCGTTGCTCTTTATCCCTACTCATTCCTTTTTTCCCCACAGAGTTACCAAGGTCAGTACTTGAGAGAAACATCTCCGCACGGAAACTTTCTTCCCAGTGGCTTCCGTTTCCTCTTACACGCCCTCCCCTCTCATTCGAGACGTGCAGCAACTAATTCGTCCCGAGCCAAGAGCAGCCATTTTCTCTCTCCGGTGTTTACAACACACGCCCGCTAGTACCGGAACCTCCGTTCGCGGTGGTAAAGCAAGCCATCGTCCTAAGAGGGGCGTTCTCTGGACTCAATCGTGCTGAAAGCGTTTGCCTCACCGAGCGTGTTTGACAAGCGACGAGGAACAACACTTTCCCGGACGGACGGGTGGGTGGGGGTGGGGTCCGTAGGGAAGAGACGTTCCGATGGAGAAACACTGGGGATGAGGCGGAGGGGAAAGAGGCATTGGGGAAAACAGCTTCTCCGGTTTCCGTTGCCACTCGTCGTATCTCGCCATCCACTGCGCGCACTGCGCCGAGTTTGTGCGTTTGCGCAAGTGTGTACGTGCGAGCATTTTGTGCTCATGAACGCATTTGCGCACGTCACGTGTGCAGGCTTCTGTGGTTATGTATTTCGCTATCTGAGTTTGTGTGTTCGTGTGCGTCCACTTGCTTTGAGCGCACTTGTATGTTTGTACATGCTCTGTGGTATGCTTCTGCGTTAACACTTATATATATGTGTGTGTGTGTCCATGAGGTAGATTTAGGCAGTGTGCGTGCGTGTGCAGCGGAAAAGCATATCGACCTTTCTCTCGGAAGCCGCAGTAATGCGAGCCCCACTCCTTCGCGCCTCGGGGACTTTCGGCCGCCGCCGACACGCCATCGACTAAGTGCACGCTCCTTCGTCGCTACGTCGCCTACGTCCGAGATGGGTGGTATACTATGCGGGACAAAGCAAAGATGCTTTACGCGGAAGCAGAGACGTACGCAGTGCGTGTACTCACCGCGTTATCGTAAAGCCCCTCACTGAACCAAAAGTAGCGACTTCCTTTGAACTTCCCGGCATCTCCCCTCTCCTGGCGCGCGCCGGGAGGATCGATCCTCCCATTGGCCGAGGCGCCTCGGTCACGTGGTAGCGCGCGGTGTTTTGCTCCGCAGCAGACGCCGGCGCCATTCTCGGTTATGAAAGCATGATTAGTTTCGTTTTTGAGCAAAGGAGTTTTGGCGGGAACTGTTTAGCGCCGATGCAGAGTTTGTGTCGTACTTATGGGTATACACCCGAGGAGACAGCACGAAAAGACTTTTGTTATGCCACCCACCAAAACCAACGCATGTCGCCAAAATTTTATCGCGAGAGTGTTAAGGAGCTCGTGAGATGGAAAAGCCGGCGTCGTCACCGTCGTCTCCAGAGTCTAAGGCTGCCGCGGCGCCGTCGCGTCGTTAGTACCTGAAAAATCCCAGGAGCACTAGTGGCGGCGGCCTTGCGCAGCTTGAGAGAACTGAAGCTCTCCACTTCTCGCGGTGGCCACCAGGAGCGCTGTGAGTGAGCATGACGTCACCTTTAGTCCTTGAAGAGGCGAAGTCGAAAGTTTCCATTTGCGCACGGGGGCTTCTAGTAGCAGTGCTGAGTGATGCCGAAGAGAGGGCGCTGTCGCGTTCTGCACAGGATCGTACGGATGAACTTCGATTATGCACTGGAACTGCGTCTTTGTGAGGCATGTGGCCTTGCTTGAACAGTCATTTGTGTTTCTGAGGACTCGGTGTAAAGCACGAGCGATTGCAGCTTTTCTTTGCAGTGAATTATGTTTGGCGTGGCTGTAGCAGGACTCGTTCGCTCGCGGGCGACAAAAGCAGCGCTTCGTGTTGTCCGAGTCTCGTCATTCACGCTGCTCGCTCTGCAGGTCTAGCTTGGAAGTTGCGCGCATTGCGTGGCACATTAGTTTGGTTGCAGTTGGTGTTTGAGCTCCGCCATGCGTTGTTCGCTGTGCAGGTCTAACTTAGGCGTTGCGCGCATTTCTGGACGTGCTCGTTTTGTTCAAGCTGTACATCGCTCACGAAATTGAAACAAAAGTAACGGTTCTCGTTGTTGAAGCCCACGCTGTTCATGCTGCTGGCGTGGCAGGTATAGTTTTGATGTTGCGCGCACCGCTCAGTGTATTTGTATTGGCGCGGTTGTTACCAAAGTCACTCTTTACTGTGCCATTTCTTGAATACGCTATATCTGTATACATAGTATTTGAGAATGCAAATGAGAACTTCTGTTAGACATAGTCGCAAGCATAATGCGTGTAAGGCTGTCGGCGCTGCCACCGAATGCGCGTCAAACCAGGGTGGTTGAATCTTTTGAAACGTGAATCATCACCGTCATCATCGGCCTGACTACGCCCACTGCAGGGCAAAGACATTGTCCCATATCTCCCCAATTTACTCTGTCCTAAGCCAGCTGCAGCTAGCCTATCCCCGCAAACTTCCTAATCTCATCCGCTCATTAACATCCCTAACCGCCCCCTGCTACGCTTGCCTTCTCTTGGAATCCACTCCGTTACCCTTAAGGACCAGCGGTTATCTTGCCTTCGCATTACATGCCCTGCCCAAGCCCATTTCTTCCTCTGCAAGGTAGATAAGTGAGGTAAAATGAATCACTAACGAAGGGGCACGCTCTATGACAAAGGTCATTATCAACGTTCGACGTTGTTAAAGCTGCTATATATGGCCGTGTATACGGCGCGCTGACGTGTCACTAGTTGTCATGTTTTGCAAGGCCGTGTATCTAAGGCCTACGTGCACGAGACCTATACGTGTTACGTGACCACGCAGCCTCTCGTGACCATAAACGTTCGCATGACTTCGCAGTAATCTGCTGACCAACAGGGCTGCTCTTCTGAGCCACGTGACCACACAGGGTCACATGACCCCGTGGATCGATCCAATTGGGCAGGAGGCGAACGCTGGAGTTGTTCGTCACGACGTACTACGACGTTTACATAGAAAAACTTCAATTGGTATCAGTGCAAAACAAAAGTAACTTTGCGTTAATCGCGGGAAGCATGCCTCGCACCCATTTGTACCAATTAAAGGATTATTGCACCAAGGCCCATGAACACCGTAAGGTAACGTATCTTCGTATGTAAGGTTAATTGCGGGGGAAACCTCGTTTCATTTTCTGATTAGAAATGTTTTATTATCATCATCATCATCATTTATTGTCCCTTAAAGGCCCCTGTCGGGGTATTACATAAGGGGGGAGCGTATACAAGGTTGATGTGGAAAAACAAAGGTCACAAAAATATAACAATGCAATATAGGAACATAAATAGAAGCAAGGAACGCGAATAGTTAGAACGGTGCATGTAAAAAATGCCTTTAGGCCACAAGCACCACACACGTTGGCGAGAGGTTAGGGCAAAAAAAAAAAAACATGTCAACCCAGGTGATCTAACAACATCGCCTTAAACCTTGTCGCATCGTGCACATTTGTTAGTGAGTCGGGCAGAAGGTTCCATTCTTCAATTGCGGTCGGAAAGAAGGACTTGTTGAAAGCATTGGTGGAGCCATGAAGTCGTTGGACGCTATTTGAATTAAAAAGGCGGCGCGATGTACGAAAGGGAGGAGATATGAGGGAACCACGGAGATGAGGGAAATTGAAGTATAACTTATGGAACAAGCAAAGGCGCGCAACTTTTCGTCTGAGAGCTAAGGAAGTGAGGTCAAGTGATGATTTAATGGAACTTACGCTGGAATGAAAGTCGTATGTTGACGATATGAAGCGTGCTGCACGGTTCTGGACGGCTTCGAGCATGTTAATTAGGTAGGACTGATGAGGACTCCAGATCGCGGATGCATACTCCAGCCTACTGCGGACAAAAGTTTCATATGCCAGTTTACGTATGTTAGCGGGGGAAGAGGGAAGTGATCTTCTAATAAAACCAAGTGTACGTGAAGCGTCGGCCGTGATTTTTGTAATATGATCAACCCAAGTTAATTTGCTATTGATTGTGATGCCAAGGTAACGATAAGATTCAACTTGCAATAGGTCCTCAGAAAATAAAGAGTAAGGATAAGTTAACATTGAAAGGGCAACGAGTGACCTTGCTGCATTTTCTTTACCGCTTCGGTTCGAAAAGTACAAAAGTTGAGAACTTCCAGGACGGCGGTTTTACGGGCGAGGTAACTAAATAAAGGTTTAATTGAAGCACGATTTCGTTCTTACATGCGTGGCTGCTTTCTCGTTCTTTTTTTTTTATGAGCACGTTTTCCTCCTGTGCTCCGCATCGACTTTTCTCTCAACTTTCTTTTTCTCTTACTTTCTCTTCTATCTATCCTTATTCCTTGTCGTCTGTCGCTATGAACGTAGCATGCATTCCTTCGTGTAAATAGATGGTGTGAAAAGAAACCATAGTATGTGAGGGTAGGGAAAAACGGGACAAGGGACAAATAAAGACGCACACAACACAGGCGCTAAGGCGTCTTTCTTTGTCCCTTGTCCCGTTTTGCGCTACCCTCACATACTATAGACCACCATTACCGACTCGCCCCAGTTTCTACCCAATTGTGAAAATAAAATAAAGACATAATGCAGACCGATGTTATTTTTAGCCAGCGCACAATCTACAACCCCGTGAATAGAAAATACCCTCAGAGCGCAGACCATCGCGCACAATATTTTATCCCACTTTTATTAGATATCAATATGTGCGCATAAACAGTCAGAGTGCGTCCTTATGGAGAGACAACGAAACACCGGGTTGCCCCAGCTTCTCTTATTTTGTTTCCTCCCTATCAAAACTTCAAGCCGTGTTGAGAGCAACGAAAGAGATTGAAAACGGCAAAGGTTTAAGAACAAGACGCGTATACTAGCGGCTGTGACGAAGTAAAAAGGAAATCAAGAGGCAACATATGTTCCCTAAGGTTTCCTCATTTTTCTCTGTGTTTTCCTTTCATCGTTCCAATTCCTTTCTTTCCTGTTATGGTCGTTATTTCTTTCCCTCTTCTTTCGTTCCTTTCTGTGCTTTTAGTTTTTACCGCTCAGACCTGCTGCATTTTCTTTCTTTTCCTCGCTTACGACGTGAGAATAGCGAGGAATGATGGCAACAGTCCGCAGTTAAAAAGAAACAACAAGGGACACTTGTTGGGGCCGGATGGTGACCTGAGCTGGCGAAGGAGGGAGATGAATTTATCCTGCAGTGCAAGTAGTTAGGCTGATGTGATGGTGGTGATGATTACATCTTTTATTGCTATGCAAACATCATTCTGTTTCACACAGAATTGGCAAGGAAGCAATCTTCAAGCAAACAAAATTTTAAACTTCGGGTATTTTCAGGTGCTCTGATTATGCCGCAGTACGACAAAAGCTGAATGATTCCTACTGACCTATACGTGCTCAATCGTGTGCTTAAAAAGCTGAGTGGTGCTCACTAATGCCATTCACTCACACCTTACTCATCTTGAAGCGAACCCTTCGACATGTAGCAAAAATTCGCGGGGGGTATCCTGCTGCAGCAACTATTGCACGAATCACGCATCGCTCGCCGAATCGTGTTTCAGGCACTCGGCCCTTCATTTGCAGGACTCCAACGACTGAGCCATGAGGAGCCAACGCTGCCTGGGCACGCGAGCCAAAGAAGCAGGAATGTGCTCCATGACTCTGCTGCGCTGATGATAGTCGCAAGCCACGCAAAGGGCGACCTCAATGCATACCTATAGTCCTCGGCCCTCCATTCATGGCTCCTGTAATGCACAGTTCTGTATTTCCGATAACTAGACCGGAAGTGATGGCGTTTATTGGCAGGCCATTATTGAACAATGGACTTTCTGCGTGTCTTATGACATCGTCGCTATAATACCGTAATCATCCTCATTACCATAATCGACCCAGTAGAGTCTACTGCAGGACAAAGGCCTCTTTCAATGCACCTCCAATTATTCCGGATAGATCAATGGATAAGAGCGTCCCCTTTGAAACCGGGCGGTGACAGTCGCCACCATGCTCGGATTTTTTTCTTTATTTTTTAACGCTTTTGGCGGTGTTTAAAGTCGCCATTTTCTTGAAATATAATTTTTAACCCTGCCCTTCTAACCTTATGTAACCCCTCTGCTTATGAGCCACTAATCTTTCAATTGCTTTGCGCTAACTTCTACCGCAGATTCATTCACATGACCATGGTCATCTCTAAAGCCTCGGGCCTCGGGGAGAGTGACTGTGCCTGCATCGGCATCCGGATGGGTGCCGCCAGATTCTAGTAGATTGTGTTCAATTGTTTCTACAGGTATACCGCCCACTACACATGCGTCATCATTTTGGTTACATTTCTTCTTTTAGCTTCGCATTCTGACACTCGAGAAAGGAAAACAGTAGCGCCGAAAAACACACACCGCAGAAGAACGAAGCTGTTTGTGTGTTTTTCGGCGCTATACTGTTTTCCTTTCTCGAGTATAATGAACCGTCTAGCACAAATTGAAGTTTTTCTAAACTATACGTTCTGACACCCTGATCTAGTTTCAAAGAATAGAGCTCTGCCTCTTGAGTTATCATAGAACGATTCCTTCCTGATCTGCCTTTTTCAATTTCAATACAGTTCGGTCCACAGTCTGCTTCCTTCTTGACTTGGGACTACAGAGCGCCACCTCATGACGGTGGTGACTCCTGGAAGTTCCTCCCTCCGCCTGGCTCTCGGCCGTCCGCTGATTAAGTTTCGCTTCACTATGGCAGCGAAGTGCAGGCCACCGACTGCCAGGGGTGCGCGTTAGGTGTCCTGCTCATGTAGGCTACATCTTTTCGCCACGGCGTAATATGTCGTGGTCGAAAACTTCCCGTTCACTAGGAAGGCACTGATTGCGGTCTCAGTGGTGTCGCGTCATGCAGACCAGGAGCGCTCTTCAACATGTGCCTCCTGATGTCATTTGGTGCAAGTAAGCGGGAAAGGGGCCACACACAGAAAAAGTGGAAAGTGTAGAGACTTAAAGGAGAGGAGAGGGAGGAGGGGGTGTCAGGAGGAGGGACAATGGCTGCGGCAACATATCTTTTCACCGAGGCAAGGAAGGGGAGGCCAAAATGTGGGAAAATCCTTTCGAGTTTCCAGTGCAACAAAGCGCTCATTTTCCTGACGAAGGCCATCCTTGACTTGCCTCTGATGCTTCCGAGCCTCATGCTCGTTTTTCTCTTTGCTTTAATTTTATAAATTTTTCCTGTTCCCGTCTAATGTTCACTCACCCGACCAGTAAATATTTGACAACCTGCGATTCCATGGTGGACCGGACATGGGGTTATTTATTCTACTCTTTTAGGATTGAGGTTTTTGAGCCTCAACCGACTCAGCGCCACGGCGTCTCCCTTTCCCTCCAACCCCCGTCTCTCTCTCCCTTTCTCCGAAACATGTCTTCCCGCCGTCGATAAAGATACCGGCAAGTGATCAGCTCATCTTTAACTCCTCCCCCATTTTGTTCTCATTACTATAAGCGCGCATCTATGGTAATTACGAGCAGCCTGGGCTCCGCCACGCGCACCTCCGAGCGCCACACCAGGGCCACTACGTTGACTCACACATCCTTCACAAAATCCAAGCAAAATTCCTCATCACTACTGCCCGTCTCAACCTGCACAGCCTCTATTGAGATCCCTGAAGCTCTTAACTACACGTTCACTCACAGCACTCTCTACCCTCGCTCAATTTGCCATTAAATGCAAAATGTTGCATAATGCAATGATGCATAATGTTGCCTTTGCTTTTTGTGCCGACTTGCGAGTGCAACCAGAAGTCTTGTTTTGTACTGCATGATTGAATTGTTTCGGACTGATGTACAGGGTGGTACATTATTTTTTTTTCTGCCTTTTGAAAACTTGTATTTTTTTATCGCAATCGTTGTACTGACCCAAGTGTATCTGCGAGATATGTTCATCGATGCAACCGCATGTACAAGGGGCCAAGGCCTCGTCAGGCTCTTAGCCTTTAGCCTTGGCCTCCTCTTAGGCACTGTCTAAGAAAAAATAAAGTAAAAAAAATCCCGCCAATTTCCTCACCCCTTTCATCATCCTGGCGCCGGCACTAAGTACGGTCAGCTAGGTCCGATCCAACAAGCTAGCGACCTGCTTGGACTTTATTACTGAGCTCAAAATTAGGTAATTTTCTCTGCTTGCTCACTTCAGCTGGGGATCTTTAACGTGCACTGACATCGCACAGCGCCCGTGTGCTGTGCGATGTCAGTGCACGTTAAAGATCCCCAGGTGGTCTAAATTATTCCGGAGCCCTCCACTACTTCTTCTTCTTCTTCTCCTCAAGTAATATGGCACCTCCTTCTTCCCTTCTTCTTTCACTCCCTCTCTTGTCCCTTCTCTTACGGCGCGGTTCAGGTGTCCAACGATATATGAGACAGATACTGCGCCATATCCTTTCTCCAAAAACCAATTATTATTATTATTATTATTAATCACTTCAGCTCAGATACAAATTCATCTTAAGGTGTTACTTCCAACTCCGTGTAAAAGAGGTCGAAAATGAAACGGTGCTTTATAGAAACGACGGGTCAGGGCTGCATGTATGCCTCAAAAATGAAACACAAGAGCGAAACGGATTTCTAAGGTGGTCAGTACGATGGACATCCGATGGTTATCGTTGAGTACAGTTATGCAAGCCGTGTTTCGATGGGTGCGAAACGCGAAAGCCAACGAGTATGCAGAGATTCAGTGGACGTTAATAAGTCTCAGATCGTTGAAATTAATCCTGAATTATCCAGTACAGATTCACTCATAGCACACATGGTTTCACTTGAACGTAGGAACGCTTAACCAATCTTGACTAACTTTTAACTGTAACCAGAACGTCATCGCATTTTTAGCAATATGCATGCAATCGGGCCACAAATTATAGAAACCAATCACAACCAAATGCATTCAGAAAACTTTAACGAGGAGCTTACGCGTCTTCTTCAGAGCAACTTCATCGTCTCGGCACGACAATGCCAATAACTACTCGAAAGAGAAAACTGAAAAACGACCGGATGCTCACCAAAACAGCGAATGTGTAAAAAAGAAAACAATGGTTTTCCGAAACATCCACTGCGGTGGCGAAGTGGTTATGGCTTTCTACTACTCAACACGAGGTCGTAGGTTCGATTCCAAATGAAACGCGAAAAAGGCTGTTTACCAAGGTTTAAATGGATGCTAATAACCCAAGGCGGCCGAAGTTAATTCGGAGCCCTTCAATATGACGTGCCGTATTACCGTCGGTGCACTTTAGGCGCCTAATAAATACTTGCAGCAATCATCAACAAGCATTCTTTTATGCGCGTAGGAACCGCAAAAACTGAATCCTGAAGATTCCGCAGCTTCAAAGTCAGTACATAAAATGTCGAGACGCGGAGTACATGGCGCGCCCGCCTGCCTACTACTGCAGTGTGTGAATTGCTTGCTCGTTTCGGAAAATGCTTTTCTTAGTGATTTTCCCCTTTCCATTCAGAGCCCTCATCACTCCATTTTGCCCCAATCTGTATCTTTTTATTGCCTGATTTTTGTTATTTTTCTCCAGTCGATTTGTTGTTGCTTAACCTCTTCATGGCCTCACCTACAGCGTTTCAGCATCCGTTCGTTTTACTACCTTTTTTTCAACCGTCGCTTTAATATTTCGCTTTTACGTCATTTGCTGACTTCTGCTTCCGTTTTTCTGTTCTTCCTTAGATTCCTTCAGCGAGCTTTTGGAGTCCTTGAGGAATGCGTTACTACGCATTGCTTTTTTCAGGCCTTCCACACAACACCTTCCTGTTTTTACTCTGGTTTAAGCTTCAGCTTTCTCTCTTCCCTTCTACTTTCGTCTATTCCTTCTTTCTCTATTTCTTCTATTTATTTTCGAGCTTCAAACAGTGCTGGACTGTTCGTACGTACACGTTCTTTGACGCGCTTCGAGATTTTCTTTCCCTTTTCTTCTTCTCTTTTTTCCTCGCTTTCTCCCCAACTCCCTAACGACTTTCGTCTCAAAGGCTCTTTTGTCCTCTCCCGGAAAACAGCGTCGCAGTTTCTCTTTTCCTCCTTCACGCTTTCAAATTTTCGTCACCAGTGCGGAAATCAGCCAACAAAACGACGGCCCACCGCTGCCATTACTGCCATCCCTTCACTGAGTCAGGGCGGTGTTGTTCAGGCCTCGTCCAAAAAAGTGCGCCCCCCCCCCTCTCTTTCTTCGCCTCTCTTCCCCTCATTTCCCTACATATTCCCTCCTCTCTGCTCGTTCGTCCTCCAGTGTTTAAGGTCTCTCGTCTACTTTAGACTCTTTACGGGTGCGCCAGATTGTTAGGGATATTTATGTGACAACCGTAAAGTTGCACGCCTAACATCGTTACTGCGACTGCTTTTCTTTTTCGTTGCTTTAATTTCTAGGAATCCAATTTTCTCGCGTGCGTTCAAAGCTACGCTGTCTTCTTCCGCTTAGTGAAAGTGCGCATGCATGCATGGGCGTCCACAAAATGCGGTAATGAAACAGCGACATCAAATAGACAATCCTTTGGAGATAATTATCTTGAACAGAATAAGGGGAATCGAGAGCAAGTTCTGAAAATGTCTTTCATAAACAATGCGTTTTTGATATCCGTCGGAAAATCTCGCAGTCTTCCGCTTCGCTGGAAGTTGGTCGAACACTCTTGGTGGTGTTGTCGTGATTTCAGGCGAATAAGACTGTCATTCTTCTTTTGTGCCAGAAAGCATGTTTAAGCTTGGCAGCTTAGTGTCGCTCATCAGTAGTTTCTGTATAAAGACATTATCTCATGCAGTTTTTAGACTAAAATATACGTTTCTCTCTTATCTCTCTCCTTATCTTCTCCTTGTTTCAGTAGTGTTACTTGATGTAGCTTGAGCGCCATGTAATATACGCGGCCGGTGAAACTGTGAGTGGCATTGAATAAAGGCGCTTTATCTCTTAGAAATCGAGCAAGATCTCATAATTCTGGTGGCAAATAAATGCTCTTCCCGAATGGCCGAGACTCGAAGAATCGACGAAAGAATTGGAGGTGCCGTAGTGGAGGACTCCGGAATAATTTCCACCACCTGGGGATCTTTAACGTGCTCTGGCATCGCACAGCACACGGGCGCCTTTTGCGTTTCGACTCCACCGCAACGGGGCAGCGGCGGTCGGGTTCCAACCCGAGTAGGCCGGCCAAGTAGCTGACAGCTCTAAACTTTAAAATCGAAGATGTTTCATTCTGGCCAATTTCATAAAATATCTGAGCAGGAGGGCATCTCAGCGCTATGATTTGCATCTATATTCGCACACTAACCTTACTTAAAATGTTGACAAGCAACAATAACTGTTCGCAAGCTTTTATTAACAACCCTTTGTACCCTTAGAAAGCCATAGGCCGTAAACCAGCGGTCAGGGCTCGTTTGATGCAATTAAGCAATTGAGTGTGGTATCACAGACAATGCTATATATATATATATATATATATATATATATATATATATATATATATATATATATATATATATATATATATATATATATATATATATATATATATATATATATATATATATATATATATAAAATCACCAAAAATTGAAGAAACACAACAGGATTTTATTCACGACGTTTCGGCTGGAGGACCAGCCTTTTTCGAGTGTAGTACAGCGTTTGGCTGGAAAAAGGCTGGTCCTCCAGCCGAAACGTCGTGAATTAAATCCTGTTATGTTTCTTCAATTTTTGGTGATTTTATATTATATTGACCAAATCAGCTGCCAGAAATCAGTTTTGAGATATATATATATATATATATATATATATATATATATATATATATATATATATATATATATATATATATATATATATATCACCATGCTAGTCGGCATCAAAATGAAACGCCCATACAGCGTTGTTAGGCTGGATTAAGTACCTTTTACGGCTTTTCTGAATGTCCTTCATGCCTCAAAAATATGATTATCGTATAATGTACTGGCCATTTCTCACTAATCTCTAAAATGCAGCACACTGTATGCCAAAGTTAAAGGGTTACCTACGGTTCATTAAATCATTCAATTGATGGGAGCTAACGAAATCCGCCTCATACTGAACATGGAAGTGTTCCTTGGCGCATTTAACCGCCTTTCTTTTCTCTTTTAAATTCCACGAACATTCCGATCCCCAGTCGATTTATTTTCGCTATTCAGCCAATAGTACATCCTGTAACGGGCTGTTTTAAGCCCGAAGACGCCGTTAGAGTGAACCATCCTTCCTTTACCGCTTTCTGTAATCCTGAAACGAGGTCACCGCGCACAGCGCGTTACCTTGAGTCATGAAATAAGCTTGGTGTCCATTTTATCGAAGCCAGGCTACCGGTAGAAGGGATTGCCGAATCCTCTAGGGATCATCCCTAATTACGTAGCTCCTGACTCTGCGGACGCTCCTGAATTAACCTATTGGCTCCCCTACATTAAGCACTGCCTGCCATTAAATCCCTGCTATAGAGATGGCCCCGCGAAGCCGTGTGCATATATCCGAATCGTGAACGGTTACCGTCTTGGTTGCCGCATCGGTGGTAGTCGGATTGGCCAGAGAAAGGGTGCCGTCAAGTCGCGTGCAAATTCCCTCTTGAAATTACCTTATGATTAGCCCGGGTTCGAACTCGACCGCGGTGGCTGCGTTTTTAAGGAGGCAAAACGCTAAGGCGCCCGTGTGCTGTGCGATGTCAGTGCACGTTGGAGATTCCCAGGTGGTCGAAATTATTCCGGAGCCCTCCACTACGGCACCTTTCTTCCTTTCTTCTTGCACTCCCTCCTTCATCCCTTATCTTACGGCGTGGTTCAGGTGTCCACCGAGATATGTGAGACAGATACTGCGCCATTTCCTTTCCCTAACAACCAACTACTACTACTACTATTATTATTATTATTATTATTATTATTATTATTATTATTATTATTATTATTATTATTATTATTATTATTATTATTATTATTATTATTATTATTATTAGCTGGCGCAAGTGCTAGCTTCTTTAGCCCTGTACACTTAGGGAAAGGCGAGGTATTGTCGTCGCTGGCGGGATCGACAGGGACACGCGAAGCCGAGTCCCTAAAAGGAGAGAACTTTTTCGCCGAACTTCGAAACTTAAGTCAGCTGTGAAGGGCAACTTGATTAGCCGCTTGTAGGGGAGTGCTTTGTTCTCGTTAAAGCTTAAGCCAACAAAAGAAAGGAACAGCGCGCGCTTGTCTGACCTCGGAACAGCGGGTCTTTCCTCTTCTTAATTCACTTGCATTGATGCACTAAGATTTTTGTAAACTCGACTGGATGCGGAGGCCCGATTGAATATCTGCTCCTTGTTGCCATCAACATGTGGAATCGAGAAAAAGTGATAATAATAATAATAATAATAATAATAATAATAATAATAATAATAATAATAATAATAATAATAATAATAATAATAATAATAATAATAATAATAATAATAATAATAATAATATTAAAAATAATAATAATAATAATAATAATAATAATAATAATAATAATAATAATAATAATAATAATAATAATGATAATGATAATGATAATGATAATGATAATAATAATAATAATATTAATAATAATAATTGGTTTTGGGGAAAAGGAAATGGCGCAGTATCTGTCTCATATATCGTTGGACACCTGAACCGCGCCGTAAGGGAAGGGATAAAGGAGGGAGTGAAAGAAGAAAGGAAGAAAGGTGCCGTAGTGGAGGGCTCCGGAATAATTTCGACCACCTGGGGATCTTTAAGGTGCACTGACATCGCACAGCGCACGGGCGCCTTAGCGTTTTTCCTCCAGACACTGAATTTACGTGTCACCGCTGCCGTCTCATTTGTATGCTAATTTTTTTAGAGATGGCTTATCAAAATATGAAATTAGCTTTAAATTTTATCTGACTTCTTTCTCTTTCTTGAATGGCACAGCAGCCTTGAATACTTTATTTTCCTCTCCGCTGCAACCAAGCGAACTTTCAGCATGCGTACGCCAGTAAAATAACCACCGCAAGACAGAATCGTAATCGTGTACAACATTCTCGGACAAAAATTTTGTATATAGGAAAATTGAAAGGTATAATGTTAGAAATATATTGAAGGTAATGGTCCATTCTTCCGATGTGCAGCAAAATTTTTCTTTCAAAGTTTTTGCATCGCTCGCATCCAGCAGTTAAGACTGCCATGGGGAACGCTTTTGATGATAGCAAAAACGTTAACAACAAAAAAATCCAAGCCTGCCGACCCGACATCATCGGATATATTGATTGGTGCAATGAAATCTTACAATACATGAAAAAATTGCGTTCATGAAATCTTATCTCTTAAAAATAGTTTCGTCCTTGATTGTTGGGTATGATTCTGTGGCGATGAGGTATTAATAAGAATTTATTAAATATTGTATTTTGACTATGCGCTAGAGACCGCCACAGTAATCCGGAGTTCTCTTACGCACGGCATAGCCACCGTAGACAAAATACATTGCGGGGACGCGGAAATCGGATAAAGTTAAATTCAAGCTCGTCAGATATATAGCGATCTTTGTTCATACTCTCAATGTTATCTAAGCGAACAAAAGAATCCATTCCCACAAAGAGGAGTTTACGCTGACAGCAGGCTCGCGATTGCTAATGAAGTCCCTACAGTTAAGTTATGTGTAAGGAAGCATTTCTCTACTGCCGCTTACTCCCATTTATTTGTCGGCGCAATCTCCATTGTGGACTGGCGCAACTGGGCAATTTAGTTTTGTAGGCTTAAGAGCACTGTCGGCATTCATCCGCGGAGAGAATGCATACCTTACACATCTGACTGCAAAGCTGGTCTACGTGAGAAGAAAATTCTGCCTTCGCTTCACTCAGAGGAAGCATTAATTTTTCACGTCTTCCTCAGTGCGTTCCTTACTGCCTCTCGTCAGCAAATTTACAAAGATTTAGGGCGCATGCCCACGTACACCACCGGTCGTCCTGGCGTCTGAATATTCATTCCTTTCTCTCCTCAAAACATTCCCTCGGACAAGAGGCGCGTAAAGAAGTTTTCGTGCCCACGTCGGCAGGTTTAACGGAATGTGACAGCCTCGAGCAACGGTGGGCGCGACGAGAACGACCTCTCAGCGACTGCAGCCGCCGCAGTCACCCGCCTTCACTGAAGCCACGTCATCTGCAATCAGCGTCACTTCCGGAATGCCAGCGAAGTCACCGCTTCTCCTTTTTTCCCGTTTTATGCTCGGCTTTCCCTTCTCTATCTGACAAAAGGGGAATCTGAGGAACCTCCGAGACAAATGTCCGGCTCAGTGATAAATAGCTTGCCGACAACGTTCAAGGGCTCGGGATGTGGCGCCGGCCCTTTTGACGTAACTTTTTTTTTTGCTTTCGTGTTAAAATATCTATCTTTCCTTCTTTCTGGTATTCGGTTTCAGGTATAAGATAGGCGGGAATCGCTAGGGATAGTTTCAACTCCGCCGAAACCTGATGAGGAAACCCATCTGCAGCTAAATTCGCTCTTACTAAGATACAGCGCAGTACCGCTGACGCCAACAAACGCCTGTTCAGAAGGCAGGATTTGTTCAGAAGGACAGGTGGCTGGTGATTGGCCTGAGCCCTTGACCAATCACGACGGGCTGGAGAAAACGCATCAGCCAACCGAGAAGTGGTGTTCTCCCTTCGGACAGCTTTGATTGCCCTAAACCGGGTTCAGCTCCCGCCACACTGAAAACTATTGGTGTGACGCGACACGGTGTAAATGTTAGTTCGCTGTGTTTTCTCTTTCTTGATAATTTATTTCGCCTCCTACAGGGCGTTTAAATTATTTAGCACTTCCCCACCCGACCCCTGCTGGCTTCGTGTAACATCACTCGCACCTTTTTCTCTTCCAGTTATCTTATTACAAGTTGCTTTATGACATGCACGCGTTTCCCGCAACGTCGTCCGCAATTCGCTTTCGGCGATATCTCTGCCTGCTGTCCTTTATTTCCGCTGCCCCAGCTCAGGTGCTTCAGTATCGATGGCAGATGCCGGGGCTAGCAAAAATCTTTTCCTTCCTTTTTACTATTATTTTTAATAAAACCACTACCACCACCACCATCTCTCCGGCTGAGACAAGTAGTAGCGGAAATTAGTTCTCTCTCTGTCGTGCACATCGCTTAGACCAAAGTGGCCTCTCTCGCTGCCAAGGAAGACGGAACCCTCGGCCGATGAGAGATCCTCACATCTTGCCTCCGACGACGCTTATATTTTCGGACCGATTAGTCAGCAGCGACTGCTAAAAGTCAACTAGCGCTTGATTCTATTATGAACCACTATTTGTTTTTCTCGTTTTCCCCAAACTTTTGTTGCCCAGGCACTGCTAACGTCGAAGTACTTCACCCTGCAAAAGCAAACATTTGTCTTTTTTTTTGTTCGTTTCTTTATACTGAATGTAAAGATGCTTCATTACCTTGTAATGAGCAGTATTTTATTTGATAAATTCTCTTAGGAGTTATTCTGACAGCGAAACAAAGCGTAACTAAAGGAAAATGTTCTTAATAAAGCAAGCCATCACCCTCAGTCTCCCTCTTGTACGCTTAAGCAATTACCCCAATGTTTACGCCTAATTCTCTCGATGTCATTAACGGCACAACTTATTCTTTCGTTCGAAAGAATAAGTTGTGCCGTTAATGACTTTCGGGAAGTGCTTTATAGTTTTTTTAATGTTTTTTGGCAGAGGAGATCATTTACGGCCCTCTTCATATCTACATGTGCAGAAGATGGCAGCGCATTACTCCGAATTTCATCATGAGGATATATGACGACAAAACGCAACCTCATTCATTGAAGTTGTTCGGGATAATTTAGATGGCCACGGCGCTGCTTTGGCCCCGTAAAAACCACCCATCGTCTAATCTCTAGCTTATCCAGCTGAACAATTTCGTCTTCGCGTAGAAACGTGAAAAAAACACATATCAATGAAATTACGCCCACCGATGAATAAAAGCAATTTTCACCTCTCTAATTTGAGCCTTTTCTTTGTTTTGTCGTTTATGTCCTGAAATGCCAGTTGAGTGAGTTAAATGCATTGCGCAAAGCTGAGGAATATGTTTGCGTCAGAAGCGATAAGTGTACTAAAACAGTAGAAATTACCTTCAATTTTTTGTTCGCAGAAATCCACATAACCATTAGCCTGTGTGATTGTCTGCGATGGCGTCATCTCCTCATGCCTTCACCATCTTCTTTTACGTGTCATTTCGTTTAACTGAGTGCGGAGTATCAGAGGAGACACGTTCTTTTAAATGACCTTTTCTGGCCTTCTTCGCATTAAGCCTTTTTTTTCTTGATTCGACCAATAAAAACTACGCAATGTTCATGCTACTATCGGCTAATCGCTGAAGTCAGCGGGAATGCCGCAATACCCCACCTTTGTCCAAGCCACTAGGCGAAGAACTGAACTCAATACCTTGCGTCGCTCCTTACATTATCACCACTGACGTCGCGACTAAAACATCATCATCATTATCATTATCAGCCTGACTACACCCACTGCAAGGCAAAGGAAACCTCCCATGTGTCTCTAATTAACCTTGTCCTTTGCCAGCTGCGGCCTAGCTTACACCAACGTTGGCAGATGTGTGCCGCCGTGGTGGCTGAGTGGTTACGGCGCTCGGCTGCCGGCCCGAAAGACGCCGGTTTGATCCCGGCCGCGGCGGTCGAATTTCGATGGAGGTGAAATTCTAGAGGCCCCCTGTACTGTGCGATGTCAGTGCACGTAAAAAAAAACAGGTAGACGAAATTTCCGGAGCCCTTCACTACGGCGTCCCTCATAGCCTGAGTCGCTTCGGGGCGTTAAGCCCCCTTAAACATAAACATAAACGTTAGCAGATGTCAGCCGTAAGGAGCGGTGAAGAGGAGGTGATGACACTCGCGATGAACTTTCTGTGCCGCTGCAGCCAAGGCTAAGCAGGAAAGGGAAGGAGACAAGGGTTTATGGCCGTGATGGATTACTGCTCCAAGTAGTTCAGCCAGTAAACAAGGAGAGAGTGCGGTCAAAAACTTTCTTCTCCCTCACCCGCCGTGCCTTCTTCCCCTTCCCCCTTTCCCTACAGCCGCTTAGTTCTCTATTTGCGAGGGGTCACTGGAAGGGTAGTTCAGTTGCTAGACGAGAGAGAAGGGTCAATTCTTTTCTGTTAACTTGTTAGCATCATCCTCGTCGTCCACATGATTATATTCGGCTGCAGAATGGCACATTAGCTTCGGTGCTCCAGCCCTCAGAAGACAAAGGCCCGTGTCCTTCCTTTCCTTGACTAACCTTGACTGCAGGGACACAGAGAGTTGACCGCGAATAAATAGAGGTATCAGACGGTCCACAAGACAGATGAACAGCGGCAACTGCTGTCACTACTAACGCGGATGACATGCCGCTCACGTTCAATCCTCGTTTTGTATCGTCTTGCATCGTGTATCAGTTTTAACGTAGTGAGTGACTCGCTGTGAGCCCTAACTCTCGTATTGCATCGTCATCAGCGGCATAGTGAGTAAGGAAGCTCCCAGTATTCTTTCAACGATGCTAAAAGCGGTGAGGTAATCACACAACACGAACTGCAAGAGTTGTAAACAAGAATCGCAGAAAAAAAATGAGCACGTTCTGGGATTCGTTTTTTTGTATGTGTGTGAGGGGAGAGGGGAGGTGCGGTTTTCCATAACAGCCGTTTTGAACATGTAATTAGTGCCTGCGCCATGGCATTACATTAAGATTTAACTCGAATAAGAAAGTTTCGCTTCAAGTGTGACCAAGACGCTCTTCTTCTCTCTAGCGGCAATTTGCTGGAGGTGATGCACCTAAGTGGGGCACAGCTTCGACTGCGGATCTCGCTAAGCAATTTTGACCCGCACATCGTTTCGGCTCGCAATCATCTCCGCTCACCCTTTCACTCCCAGCTTCGACTCGAACGCACATAATAACGGTCTCTCTGCGAAGACGCAGTCCAAAATTCTCCACATCCTTAGAGACTATCCCTAATTTCGCCGTTTTTCTCCTAACCGTTTGCTTTTTATTTTATTCCTAAATCATCCTCCATCTACCGTTATCTCTTTCAGGTATGTCCTGTCCTGTTCAGTCTAACGACTGTGGTTTTGGTTGCCGCACGTCCGCCCAAACTTCAGTACTACGTTCTTTTTAGGAACTCGGAAATCCGACGCACGTCTTAGTTCTGGCTGCGTTTTTGTAACTCCTATGACAGTAACCCCTTCCAAGCAAATAGCTTAAGAAAAATTGTTCTGTAAGAGAAAATGATAACCGAACGCTGTCTGATGAATGGCAAAAGAAAAAAAAATCACCACTTTCAAAGCGTGGCTAAGTACTGCGTGCTCATGGTACAGTTCTCATCGCACCCCTTGACGTCGAGTGGACCTTCCTACGAAGGTTCGGTCTGCGTACCATTCACTTCAGGTGCGAAGTGAGGAACGCCATCTGTTGTTCTCCGTGTACGCAGCTTGAAGTTCATGACTGTTGATTTCTTCACTACGGACACTTCGCCACTCGCGCAGAAACAGTGTAGACACAAAACGGGTCGTCCAGTTTAGATGTAGGGCCTAAACAAGTAGTGCGGCCGTACTGCTCATCAAGTCACGCCTAATCCAAACAAACAGGCATCAAGAAACTGACCACCCTTTTGCGCGCACATCTCCCATATGCGACCATCCTCGGGCTTGGCCAAGTAGCGCAGCCGGGGCTTATCACGGAAACCGAGAAGCGTGAGCAGAATGCGAGCTCTCCGCCCGGTTTCGTATCTACAAACAGTATACGGAGGAGCATAGGGCTTCGCATTTCCCGGGTTTCTGATACCGCAGCACTTAAAGGGTAATAAACCGCCCAAAAAATTCCGGCACGGGATTAGGAGAGAACACATTTTTAAGGATGCGAGAACAAAGAATCAAAATCGCCTGAACATAATAGATCTCACACAAAGCAACTCGGTGATCGAACAAGTCCTCCATGCGTACAGTATAACAATATTCCGGGCGGCAACTTGTCCAGCCGCTTAAGTTCGCGGCTGTGCAGTGCACACAGCAGCGGCACCGCCAAGCTTTTGTAAATACTTAATACCCGGCTCGGGTATTAAGGGATTTTCAGAGCTGCTTGTTCCGGGCGCATTTCCTGGTCAGCGTGCGTGGGGCTGCGGGATAACTACGCTTTCGTCGAGGGCACGGAAGGGGAGAAAGGCTGCGACGGAGAAAAGAGACCTAAAACGTGGTTCGCGTGCATGTGCCGTACGAAAGCGGCGGCCCGCGGCATATAATGACCACGTTTGTTCTCGGGATTAGAAACAGAGCACGGAACGGGACCGTACTGGAGGTGCACCGTGCGTAGGCGGCTGGGATGATTTCGGCGAGCTTCTCAGTGCTTTGGATGCCGAGAACAGAGCGCCGAACTGAGCTGCCTTGAGCGCAGCGGAGTGTCATCAGCATCTGACGCTGTCAACTGCCCCCTCTCCATATAATGTGCTCCTAATGCAGAAGCACGTATTTTTGTCTCTCTCTCTCTCTCTCTCTCTCTCTCTCTCTCTCTGTGTGTGTGTGTGTGTGTGTGTGTGTGTGTGTGTGTGTGTGTGTGTGTGTGTGTGTGTGTGTGTGTGTGTGTGTGTGTGTGTGTGTGTGTGTGTGTGTGTGTGTGTGTGTGTGTGTGTGTGTGTGTGTGTGTGTGTGTGTGTGTGTGTGTGTGTGTGTGTGTGTGTGTGTGTGTGTGTGTGTGTGTGTGTGTGTGTGTGTGTGTGTGTGTGTGTGTGTGTGTGTGTGTGTGTGTGTGTGTGTGTTATTGGTATCGAAATAATGAAGGCAACGGTCCATTCTTCCGATATATAGCAATATCTTTCTTTTATAGTGTTTCCATCGATCGCGTCGAGCAGTTAAGACGGCCATAAAAAACCAGTGGGGAATGCTTTTAACGAACGCAAAAACGTTAGTAGTAAAAAACTGCAAGCCTGCCGACAGAAGATCTGCGGATGTACGTACTTCTGATTGTTATAGTGAATTCAAACAATACATAAAAAGTTGCGCTCATAAAATTTTCTCGTTCAAAAATGTTTTGTCCAGAATCGCTGGGAACGGGGGACGCCGAATCACATTGAAAAGAGGATTAACGAAACCTCGTAACACGGTGCACACCTGCGCATGTTGGAAATTCTGATCACCTTTTCTGATCACCGAAAACGTCAGTTTTCAGTAGCAAGATACTGCGCCGAAGAACTTTCTCGCTGAAGGAAGTCTCATATACAATCACTGCTGTAAAGCACCAGGTTGTGCATAACTGTTTCTAGGGACCATTCTTCACGCGCAATCCATATTCAGACCCTTCGTTGTCAAGTTAGGTTGCCATGTAGTTCTGCGGGGAGCGAAGCAGCATAGGCTGGAATTGAGCAAGCGGTAGCGGTTGCGATGTATCACATATTAAGTGCTACCTGTTCCGCAGATTTTCGGGAAACGCCCTTGACTTCAATCACTGAGCCTCATTCGCGGCTAAGGTCAAAGGTCAGCGCCGTGATTTAGTGACAGGGGCGAGAAGCTCTTCATCAAGCATTCAGTGCTGTGCATATGCCTCCGTTTTCAGAAGAACCGTGGCGCAACACAGTATACGATATCACCTGAGCAGACATGAAAAAGAAGTTAAGTAACGACTTGCGCCATGCGAAGATTGCAATCGCGATACTTCGCTTGAAAGTGCGGAAGAAATCGATGGTTACCTCTTACAAAAATACTTTAGGCAGTCCATAGTCTGTCCACAGCCTTTTGCCTATAAAGTCTATAGACTCTCTATAGACAAATCTTATAGATTATAGGCAATAGAAATGCTTTAGGCAGTATACAGGCAATCTATAGATTCATAGCCATACACTTTTAGTAGACTTTCGTCTATAGGCAGTCTATTGACTGTGATTAGACAGAAGGAAATGTTTATAGGAAGACAATAGAGTCTATAAGAAGGCTATAGACAGTCTACAGACCATTTTTATAAGAGGCGATACCACACTGAGACTTCTTGGGTTGCCTACAGCGAGACGCCGAAGGCCAGTCATTTTTATGGTCCACGAGGGAAATGCAACAGGTTATAAACACGAACAGCTTCATAGCAAGATATTGGACGTAACAATGCCCTTAAGGCACAGAAAGCATGTCATTGCAACCGATGACCAATTAGCAAAACTTATCAGACATTAATATTCCCGCTAATTTCCGCACTAAATGTAGCCTAAAAAATAATATGGAGGGTAAATAGTCTTGAAATCCTGAGTAGGATGTTTTTTCTATCCCTATTGATGATGATGGATTTGTATGGCGCAAGGGCATCTGTGG
Source organism: Amblyomma americanum (assembly GCF_052857255.1). Taxonomy (NCBI): domain Eukaryota; kingdom Metazoa; phylum Arthropoda; class Arachnida; order Ixodida; family Ixodidae; genus Amblyomma; species Amblyomma americanum. Next base: position 200,511,156 of record NC_135501.1, on the reverse strand, counting down.
CCAAACAGCGCCATGGCGCAAGGCATTTTCTCCTACTCAAGGCGGGGTCAAAGACCCATTTCCCAAGCATTTCACCCTAAATAAGCCAAGCACCAGACCAGGGGAAAGCTTGTACCCATTGTATCACCGGTGGGTACCCGGCGGCACTGGGGATCGAACCCCGCACCACCCGCATGCAATACGGATGCTCAACCACCGCTGCGCTCCCATATTACGCAAAAATTTTCAGGCCCGCTTTTCTAATTCTTTCATATGCTTTACTTACTTCCTGGAAACGTTTTTGAGGACGATAACTTGTTTTGTTTGCCCTGTTTATTCTAATAACTCTTTCGCCGCAAGCTTTGAACAGGCTCCTCCACTGTCTCAATCCCCTCGCCCACAAGAAATTAGTAGTAGTATTAGTAAGTGGTTTTTATTAAAATAATAATAAAAACGAAGGAAAAGATTTTTGCTAGCCCCGGCGTCTGCCATCGATATACTGAATCAACTGAGCTGGGGCAGCGGAAATAAAGGATAGCAGGCAGAATGGAGAAATTAAATGAAAGAGGTGAGGGGACAGGAAGAGAGGATAGGGGGAGAAGTAATATACAAAAATTATTTACATAATAAGAAATGTATACAGGCTGCGGGCGTGATTAGTTCATGATGAAGGAGCCAGAAATTATCGCCAGCTTGTTTTGTTTTTTCGAACGCATGGTTTCTGACTTTCGAACCTTCCTTGAAAACCACGGTACCAAAAGACAGTGTAAAGGTGTCACATTTCGGCGCCTCAGTGCTGGAAGCGAAATGCTCTCTTCAACGAAGAGTTACTGGAAAACTGTCGCAAAAGATTCGTTTCCATTTTCTGCGAGTGGCGGAAAGCGCAGTCCCCTCAAAAGACGGCGTTTAAGGAAGCTGCTACTGTAAAAGATCCTCCTTCCCCCCCCCCCCCCCCTACCTTACCCCCCGGGTGCGTTGAACGTTGTTTGGTCGTTCGAAACGCGCAAAATGTCAGATCAAAGTGGCGGCCGCTTCATTTTTAACTTGGTTTCACAAAGCAACATCATTCGCCGCCGTTCGCGATATCACCTTGCATCCCTCTCGGTCGTTGTTATTTGTGTGCTGCTTTTTTTTAGTAGAAATGACAAAAGTCGATAGCCGCCTTGGGGCAGCTATGCGGCACCGCTGAGCAGCGCGTTTTGAATAGGTGCTGCCTGTCGTTAGGAAGCGATACGGTTATAGCGAGGTCATTGTGAAAGAAGGAAATTTCGAGAAATTTAGGTAAAGAGGAAGGCCTGTCCTCCCGAGGAACCGGGAAGATGAGAAAAAAATAAGTGCAGAAGAGGAGGCAGGATTTTCAAGAACGCGAGGAAGTGAGAATGTGTTTAATGAGAAACGAAGATTGTGCTTGGCTGTCTGTGGAAAGAAGGTTAGGAAAAAGTGTGACTGAAGTGCAATCAAATAATAGTAGAAATATTTAGAACTAATTAAACCCAGCACCACTGAGAAACTCTATAAAAATTATTTACAGTCTATAGACTGTCCATAGGCTATTATATCTAAAGTCTGTAGATTTTCTAGGAACAAATTATATAGATGGGTCTACAAACAATACAAATCCTATCGACAGTCTATAGAGACTCTATAGATTTATGGCCGTACCCTTCGAGCGGACTTTCATCCATACATTCTATAGTCTATGGAAAGACAAAAGGAAATATCTATAAGAGAATAAAGTCTATAAGAAGTGTGCTTACTTCGAACGTTACCAAGACATGCGGGGGGCCACAGGGCCCATGTGGCGTGCAGTGCGGGTTATATGACCACATGGCATGGCCTATGTGACACAAAGTGCGGGCCATGTGGCCATGTAGCATAAACTATATGGCATAGAGTGTGGATTATCAGGATACGTGGAGAGAAAAGGGGGACACGTGACCACGTTGCATGGAGTGTGTGTCATGTGGCCATGTGCCGTGGGCCATTTGGCCTGAGGTGTGGTCGTAGTGGCCACATGAGACTTGCCTTCGGTCCTGGAGAGTAAGGTGGCCATATATGTTGGGGGCCACGTTGTGTCGAGTGTGGGTCCCGTGGCGTTTATACGGCAAGGGGCAAGGACGCGTAGCCTGCGAGAACACAGTGGAAATCGAAGGATCGGTAAACGAGCAGAGCCCCCGCATCAGACTCATCTGAAGAAAGGCGCACTGGTAAGAAGCGAGGAAACGCTAAGTGGTGACAACGGCAGCTGTCTCAAACCTCTGCGAGCGACGCCCTCCCAAACTCATGTCAATCACCCTACCACAGATGGCACCATCCTCGAAAGCGGCTACGCCACGTGGCCCACACTCGACACAACGTGGCCCTCAACATATATGGTGACAATCTCCAGGACCGAAGGCAGGTCTCATGTGGCCACTACGACCACACCTCAGGCCAAATGGCCCACGGCACATGGTCACATGACACACACTCCATGCAACGTGGTCGCGTGTACGCCTTTGCTCTCCGTGTATCCTGATAACCCCCACTTTATGCCATATAGTTTATGCTACAGGGCCACATGGCCCGCACTTTATGTCACGTAGGCCATGTCATATGGTCATATAACCCACACTGCAGGACACATGGGCCCTGTGGCCCGCGCCTGTCTTGGTAACGTTCTAAGTAAGCAGAGGACTAACATGTGCAAAGGTGTCTTCTGTTCGACTTCATGATAGCGACACCCTTTACCAAAAGGAATGTTGCTGCACTGCCACCGTTATAGGCGAGTAGATCGGAAAATAAAATATTGGGTTATAAAAGATATCGGCCGTTGAATTGTTTTACTCCACTCTGCATTTTTGCAATAGCGCTACATGTCTATTCCCTATGAGTGAGAAGTTCTACATGAACTACTTGACCTAGATTCTGGAGGAATTCTGCTGAGTTTCATTGATTTCTTTGGCTGCAGGTGTGCCGTGCCGCACAAGCTACAGTTGTGCTGGCCAGCCATCAAAGCTGACGTTTGTTGCAATACGTGTCGTTTCAGAATCTTGGAGCTTGTCAAGTTTTCATGGACGGCCTTTCTAATTTCTTGTCTCGCAGGTTTATCCCACCTTCAGCGTACATTTTCTTGATTTAAGTTATGCGCATACTCCGGCATTCGCTCCCTCGACGACAGATATTAGCTTCTTTTATTCGTACCTCACACGTAGAACCATCCGCTGAATAACTACGGCAGTGCCGGCACTTGCTAGCAATATTCGCGTGCTCATTAATTATTATTGTTGACTCTACATCAATTGCGCGGCTAGAAAATTAAAAAAAATCGACAGAGACACTCAATACTGCTTACGCGTGGAAATGAAGTATTACTGTCCCTGGGTGCATTGTTTACGTGAAATGTTTATACATGCATTTAAGTTCTTTTCTACGAATTGCATCACATTTTTGATACGAAAGTCTGCGAAGGCATACAATTGAAGCAGCGTATGTCGTCGGTTCGAATCCCTGTCGAAAGCTATCCTCCAACTTGACTGACACATGTAAGCTATATGCAACGAGAAATAGTATGACACCACTCGGAACGCTGCACGACAAACGGTTGCTTCACAATTTTGGTACGATTGTCGGGAAAACTGGCGCCACATGGAGGTCGGCCAGTGGCAAGTATATATATATATAGACTGACGACACGTATATGTCCGGACCCCGTAGAATATATTGCTACGGGTTCCACTTGGACTTATTTTTGGAAATGTAGAGGAAAGTTTGAAGGTTGCTTCACTTCCGCCACCGGTTGGCCCGGTATTCCACTGCCTCCAGGATCGGCCTTGGTCTTTATACCACGCGTCTTTACTATCCTGTCTTTTTATCCTATCTTTCAACTCTCCTACTATCTGCACGTGGTAGCGATTGTGGCTCGGCTTGAGCCAGTGGGCAGGCCTGTGCACTTTCCTTTTTTTTCTTCCTGGAAACAAGACAGACAGGTATATGATTGCCTGAAGTGGCGGTGCTCGGCTTCTTGTCTGCGTCATCCGGCCACTTGATGACGTCACCCTATTTTTCTTGCCATCGCTGGGATTTTCTGCACAATCTACGCGGCGGCTGCGTTTTTATGGAGGAAAACCGCCAAGGCGCCCGTGTGCTGTGCGATGTCAGTGCACGTTAAAGGTCCCCAGGTGGTCGAAATTATTCCGGAGCCCTCCACTACGGCACCTCTCTCTTCCTTTCTTCTTTCACTCCCTCCTTTACCCTTCCCTTACGGTGCGGTTCAGGTGTCCAACGATATATGAGACAGATACTGCGCCATTTCCTTTCCCCCCAAAACCAATTATTATTATTATTACACGCGCACTGACCAACAAACACACGAGAACGGCTGTTTTCTTAATGGGACCAGTAATGCTTTCGAATAAAAAAGAAATAATGAGCCCCTAGAAAACTAATCTTTATTTTAAAGCGTGCTATGATACAACTCGTAGCTTCGCGAATTTGAGGCACCAACCGAGAAAGAAAACGAGAAAATAAATTTCTTGAAATAATACATGTGCTGCTGCTCTTGAATGTCGGAGCAGAGAGATGTTGAGGCTCCCTCTAATATAGGTACTCCCATGGAAGGAATTAAGGTCACTGAGATGTCTGCATGCAGAGACCTTCAGGGTGCCTCTTGCTCTCCGGCACGCGAATAGCTTGGGTGCGCCGACTGTAATTAATTGCCCTTTAGCAGAACCAGGGAAGAAACTTCGTAAACAAGTCGGAAAGATGGCCCAGTATATAGCGCAGGCACGGGTGCTGCAGCCGTTGAACCTAATCTCGGAAGCTAGGGCCGAAGAGAAGCCGCTTTTTGTATATACTTCTTTATGGACTCCGCTTCCACGAAAATAATCCAGGTGTCTGCTGGGTCAGAAATTACGCAGCAGGCAGTATGACTAAATCCAGGAGTCGTTTACATAACGCAGGTCACGGTTGCCTAATTACTGGAACGCGCGGAGAGGTACATCGCACGCATTTTTCCTGCGCGCAAACTATCAACACGCAATTTATATGTAACAGCGTTAGCCACAAAAAAAAAAACACAACTTAATATGTTATTCATTACGTAATTCACTGCGAAAGCGATAATCGTGCGTTTCTTGTAGTTTACCAGAGAAGGCAGGCTGCTCTGCACACTCCTAGTGCTAATTAGAGGGATTAGAACGAGCAGCCCAAAAGTGTTTTGAGCATTATAGAGAGGACTTGGAGGCAGGAGAGAAATGTAAGGGGGAGCACTGTGAATACTTTTTAGAACGCAAATGTTTAGTGTAAAGCCTAGCAGGGCAAAACGACCATGAAAAGAACCGTTCCGAAAATTGTTTACTTTTTCACTCTCTATAATGTAAATACTGGGTTCTCTGCTAGCAAATTGCGGTCAACATTTTATTTTCAAAAAATGCAAATCTTCGACACTCAAATTTCAGCTACGTTTATCTGTGTTTCTGTCACCTCAGAATCATCGAACGAAACTCAACTGTTACACTGGGTTGCTGAGAGGTAACTGCACAATCAGAAATAAAAAGTAAGACCGTTGTTTGAGTAGCGGCCACATAGGACCGCAGGGGCGAAAATACGTATAGGTAGAAGTCGTACGAGTGTGTTTTGGAGCAAAAGTTTCACTACGTTATAGGTAAAGTCGATTTCGCCGTGCGTTGCCGGTTCACCATCAAGTGAGCCAGAGGTCAAGTGTGGCTATAGGACTTAACATATGTGGTCCACCATGGCGTCGCACCACTTGACCTTTGACATTGACCTTTGACCTTTTGATTCACCGGTAGAGGGCGGTATAATAGGCCGGAGCGTTCATTGGGTGACCAACCTCTCGCGATCAACCATTAATTCAACTGCCACCTGCCAGGGTGGCAGGGTGGGCGCACTGCCAATCCAGTGTGCGGAACGCACTCAACGTTACAGACGCCAAGCCGCGTCTAGTTACCCAATACACCACAGCTTTCGCTCCCTAACCAAATTCAGCAGTAGTTAAACCTCAGCTAATTTTTCAGCCATTTCTTCCCGATGGAGATTCGCAATACAACGCTGACGTCGCTAAATTGAAATTTACTGCTGTTTATTTTGTGCTCAAATTACCAAACTCTATGCATGGGCTTCTAAAGAGGCTTAAACGGAGCGCGCTTGCGCGCATTTTTCCACCTCGTCAACGTTTCTTCGTCCACTGCTGCTGTTTTCCGGGACAATGTCTGCTGGGCCTGCATATGCGAGCCCACATCGCGGACCCTCGGTCGTGATATTATACGGGCCGGCTCAGCGAGGCCGGCCGGGAGTGCCCTGGTGGAAACTGCGTGTTTCTTTTTTGCTTGTTCTGTGCTTATTTCGGACACAGGAATAAAGCTGCTTATAACCGCTCGTGTGCAGCAGCCACGCGTCCGTGGCCGTCGTTTCCGGCTGACGGACGAAATGTACGTTTGTTTGTTTGTTTTTCTTTCAATGTCCAGGCTATAACCACGCAAGCTTGCAGCGCTAGGCCTAAACGAGAAATATGTGTAGCCTGGGAATGGAATTTCGTGGACGAAAAACAGCTTTTGTCCGCTGCGTGCTCTCGTAAACTTAAACGGGATTTTTCGACGCCATAAGCAGCGCGCGAGAACGCCTTTCTCAAAATGATGGCTGGTTTAGACTTCCTGTATCAAGAGTGCGCAGTGGAGGAGGAAGGGAAAAGTTACGATGAAATCAACAGCCAAAAGGCTAAACAAACTCGGCATTCAATTCTAAGGCCGGTCGACTGCAGTATGTATTTTTATTTTCATGATGCTATCCTTTTTATTCTCCCCACTAAGCCCAAGATCAACTTGATTAAACTCATAGGGTAGGCGAATATCGTGAGACAGCAAAAGTCCTCTCAAACATATGAAACGTGGAGACAGGAAATACAAGAATAGAAAGATAGGCATAAAGGAAATTTGCAATAATCTACGGGGCTTCTTCCGCTGATTGCAAGATAAAGATTTGGAAAGCTTTTAAGAGACGTATTTATGCTTGTAGTTTGCTATGAATAAAAACCGTATTTGCCACAGAAGATCATTAATTCATAGTGACGTCATGTTGGCGTTTCGCTTGTTCTAGTGATATCTTTGGCTTGATAAGTGCGGCATACCTTTAATACAATCATGGTTAATTGAAACCACGCTTACATTTTCAGAAAGAATGTAAATGAGTGCCTATTGATTGCTGGTTACTATTTAATCATCTCTCTGAAAGGAACTACTGAGCGTGAAATAGAATATTTTTGAGGATTTTATTGAAATAGAACTCCCATATGATGTGTTGCACAAACATCGATTATTGTACTAAATCGGATCCACGCCTGAAAGTCACTAATTTGCGGGAAGGCTGCGCTAACATAGAACCCACCATTAATTACATTTCCCTTAAAGAAAAATGTGCAGCTGCGATTATCACCTGAGTCAACCGTTATCTAAAACGCACTTACATTGTCTAGTTTGGGAGATTTATAAAAAACAATTCGCACCCATCGCTTGGCACACAACGCTTTCTCATTGCAGAATCTTTTTTTTTTTTTTTCACCCAGAGCGCAGCACAGAAATTGGAGCTTTCATGCGGGGTGTTTTCAAGCAATGATACACTAGTGTACACTAGTGTACACTAGGTCTACAGTAGTGTAGGGGTGTTTCAAAAATCTCAAGGATGCAGTTCAGAGTAGAAAAAAAATGGCGGTGGTTTAGCTCTGGTTAAACCTGGAGTGACGTGATAGCTGCAGCTGACCGGGTGGACTTGGTCACTTGACCAACCACGTGACGAACCACGTGATCAGCCACGGCGCCCCGCCGCCGGCAACTGCTCCGCACCACGTGACCAACCACGTGACAGCGTGACGGCGCCGCCACGCTGAAGGCTCGAAATGCTACCGTAATGTAGCTATCGCAACAAAGCACGGAACACGCAGCCTGCATTCTTTATCGCTGGTTTGCCGGACGACTCATTCAAAACCTTTCAAAACCGCAGCCGCACACAGTCGTCAGGTTGTTTGCCTGAAAATTCTTAGAATCCTCGAATTTAGAAACAACTGCCAACAAGGTCGATTAGCTCAGATTCAAAATGATGATGGCATAAAAGAGAAAGTGAGAAAGAAAAAAAAAGAATCAGAGAGAGAATTAAATAAATAATTTAAAGCCCTACGAGTTACCTACACGTTCTAAAGATAGCACTTGCCAATCGCATGATTCCGGTGTTTTAGTGGGCAAAAGTAATTGATCCCCGTCAAAGTCCCGAGCCATGCCGAAATACATCCGTTCGCCACCTGAGGATGCAGGACTCGACATTAGGAGTGCATCGTCCATTGGCGTCCGCATGAAATGTGGCACGGTTCGGAACTTTGAGGGGTGGGGGAGTGGGGGGGGGGGGGGGGGGGGGAGTTGTGTCCCCAGTAGTACGCCCGTGTCCTACGAAAACATGTCATTTGATACGAGTGTGCAAAATTAAGTCCTCCGACTCTTCCCGAGGTTCCATAGCAAGAACAGACGCGTAAATAACAAAATTAAGACAATTTCGAGCTCACAGCCCGGAGAAAAAAAGATAAAGATAGATAAAGAGGAGGAGGGAAAGACAGGGATGTTAACCAGAAAGGGGTTCCGGTTGGCTACCCTGCACTGGGGAAGAGGTATTAGGGGGCTAAAAGGAGGAAGAGAGAAGGGGAGAAAGGCATAACACACGCACACACACGCACAACGCTGTCACAAACTGTCCCTCAATCCAGTCGCTCTCAAGTAGGCAAAGAGTGCCTTGTATGCCTTGAGGGCAGTCGACTGCTGTGGCCACAGACCGAGGATATTTTGCTCTGTTAATGGGCGAGGATCGAGGCGGTCCAGGGCCCAACACAGTGCATGTCTTGCACTCGCAAATGCAGGACACTCACAGAGAAGATGAGCGATGGTCTCCTCACAACCGCAGCTTTCACAGGCAGGACTGTCGGCCATCCCCATCCGGAAAGCATAGTGGTTGGTAAAAGCAACGCCGATCCATAAACGGCATAACAATGTTGCTTCGCGACGTGCTAAGTTACGTGGAAGACGAAGACGCAGTCCAGGGTCCAGTGCCTTGAGGCGGAGGTTGCCAAACTCTCCCGTGTTCCACGCTGAAAGTGTGAGCTCCAGCGCCAAAGGGCGAAGCCTACACGCTGCGTATGGTCTTGATATTGGGATCCTCACTGGAAGTCCGTCGTTGTGAGCCGAACGCGCAGCCGCATCGGCCTGGTGATTACCGTTAATACCACAGTGTCCTGGCAGCCATTGAGAAATGATGTCATGATCTTTGGAAACGGTGCCGTGATACAGTAGACGGATCTCAGCAACAAGTTGTTCCTGCGACCCGCGGCGTAGCGCAGCTTGCAGGGCTTGAAGGGCTGCTTTAGAGTCGGTGAAAACCGTCCAGTCATTTGGAGGCTCTTGACTGATGAACTCTACCGCAGCCCGTAAGGCTGCGAGTTCCGCACCAGTTGAAGATGTTGGATAGGTCGTCTTCACTTTCATGAAGATGGATCTGGGCGGTATCACCACCGACCCCGCAGAACTGGCCGAGTGAACTGATCTATCTGTGTAAGCCAGGAGAAAGTCCATGAGAAAAGGAGCGCGAAAGCAAGACGACGGACGAAGACAGAACACACAGCACGAGCACTAACTTCTGACTAAAGGAAAAGCACAAAACCATTTCGACCGGGACCTGAGCCTAACGACCGAGCGCATGCGCCAAGGCTGGGAAGCGGAAAAATTGTAAGGAAAAAATTCAAAGGGAAAAAAGCATTATAAGGTAAAGGTTATTGCAAACGTAGGAATCTAGGGCAGAAACATGGCCGTGCACTGCAACGAGTGCGGGTGCGTGCCATTTCTGGAAAATTCAATAATGGCTGCATTTGGGCGAGTTGGTTTTCCATTCTGAACGTAAAAGCGCAAAAAACACAAGGACACAGACTAAGGCAGACAACACGAGCGCTCGTGTTGTCTGCCTTAGTCTGTGTCCTTGTGTTTTTTGCGCTTTTACGTTCAGAATTCTGGAAAATGCTCTGTTGTTGCCAGAAGCAGAGATAAATTGACAAGAGAAATCTTTGAAGCTACACAGATAGCTACTTTGCGTGATTTGTGTGTCAGCGAGCCTTCTATATTCTTACCGAAACGTCAATTGAGATTCCTAGGTTTGCAATAACCTTTATCTTCTTATGCTTTTTTTTCCTTTGAATTTTTTCCTTAGAATTTTTTTTCCGCTTCCCAGCCTTGGCGCATGCGCTCGGTCGTTAGGCTCAGGTCCCGGTCGAAACGGTTTTGTATTTTTCCTTTAGTCGGAAGTTAGCGCTCGTGCTGTGTGTTCCGTCTTCGTCCGTCTTCATGTTTTCGCGTTCCTTTTCTCATGGATCAATGCCGACTCGCCCAACTTTCCACCCTTGTCAGGAGAAAGTGTTTACACGCATTCGTTGAATTTCCTGTTGTGCAGCTGAATTTTTCAGAGCTAAGTTCGCGCGTGATAATTCGATCTTGCTTCGCTCTATGAACTGAATGAAAAAGACACGTTTTTCTGACCTGAGGCTTGAGGCAAGAAAGCAGTGAACCAATAAATATAAAAAACAACAGGCGAGCTAAACGTGGTTCTCAACGTCATAGAAATCAAACCAATGCGAACAGAAAATAAAAAGAGGGAGAGAGGAAGAATATAAAAAGCAAAGTTCAACAGGCGATACCTCACCGACCTCGTCGTATATCATGTCTTCGCGGCGTCTCCCAACAAAGTAACTTCATCTGGTGATGTTAATTGAATGCGTAGCAGTTTCTTTCAGCGGCGTCAAGGGCGCGGAAATTTGAAATGTTTTATTGAGAACTTACTATATTTTTCAACAACTTTACTAGCGACACAATCTAGGCGCGTCGTGGTTTATGCTGCTGGTATTTATGTGTTTTGCCCGCGGCAGAGAGCCGTTGGAAAACCGTTCCAATCTCGACAGAATTAAAAGCGACGCAGTTTGCTGATAGCTTCGGAGTCACGTTTTTGAACTCGAACGAATCTTCCGCTCGACTTCACATGTAAAATGATTGTTGTGATAGTTTCTGACTAAGTTATTTCGGTCCATTACTCGTTTTTTCGCGCTTGAACGATAGCGTACTTGTTCTGGTTGGACTCGGTCGGATACTTTTATGTCGATTCTAGATTAAAACGGGCTGTGTAATCACTATTTGCCTTTATAATACGTTCACTCCTCTGAACTTCTTGACTATTTGAACTGCATTTTTTTTAACACAGAGCTCGAAAGGAAAATACATTTGTTGAACTGCGGACACTTTCGGCGCATATATATACTCTCATTTGACTCTTGAAAAAAGTTTCCAACTGCTCACTGGCTGTGTTGCAAGGCCGCGCATTTTACGACAAGGTCCAAAAAAAAAAATCAAGAATAAGAAGTGTATTGGAAAAAAGCAGGAAGGGTGGGACGAAAGCTGGTTGCCAAATCGTACTTTGTTGTTTTTCTTTAAATTTATTTTTCCAAGAAAAAAGGAACTGTATTCAGTATAGACAGCGATAGGCGCTCAACTCACTGTTCGCTGGACATAGCTGTCCACTTGCGCTGCCTGTGATTCGTCAGATCTCAACGCCTCTGTAGTTTTTTACACGCGAGACCGATTAAAGGCAATTTTTTAAATAGTTTCATCCGGAAAATTTTCCTAAACATAATGAGGCCGCATCTCCTCTTCTGCGCGTCTGCTACTTTAGCCTGTAAGCAAGACCGGTAAGTAGGAGCTTGTTAGTACCTCAGTGGTGTGCTTAAAATGAAGACTTTAAGTTAACTCAGTAAGCTAGAATGACAAATATAGTGTACTGTACCGCAACACAGGTGTTGCAAATTCAAGAAGTTGCCTCAACAATAAGCATGCAATTAGACTTAATCGGGCTCAGTAGCAAAGCAGATTGCCATCGCCTTGCATGCGCAATTATATGGATTGATTTGAAACTTTGGAGCCGAATATCACGAAACGCGTGCGTGTTAGGAGAATCACACCAAGCGGAATAGTTTAAGATTCGGACTCCCTCTAAATTGTAATAAAGCATTCACACTAGATGCAGTGCCTAAAAAGTTTATTAGTTGAAATTAGTTAGGAGGTTGACGTAGACCATAACAAGCTCATTCAGCGTCAGCCTGGTCGCATAGACAGCTTTCTCGCGCTGCTAATGTGTGTTTTTAAAAAAATTCAGAAATTTAAATTTTATACACCTCGTATGTATCTTGAACCGACCTCGCAGCAACGTCTCTCCTGCCTTTCCCGCGCGGTTCTCTAACTAAATTAGTAAAGACCCTCCCTCGTACACTGTTAATATTGAAGTGGCTAAATTAAATTACGCATAGTCATTTTATACCAAGTTTGATTAAACGTGACAGTACTTGAAATAACGAAAGTAAAAGTGAAAAGAAAATTTGTTGGCTCAAACTGTACAGTGCGTTTTTTAGCAAACTCGAAAATGTGCGTGCGATGACCAAGGGAAGGTTTTAATTCTGTCGTGGTCGCAATCCTAAATTTATGAACGCATGGAACTCTCTATTTCCTTCGGCGTCACGTGACCAATGACCCAGCTAAATCCAACTTGCGTGGTACAGTTGATCTCAGAAAATGTACTCTCTCGATAAGGTTTTTCTTTCGTTTTAGCTTTCGCTTCCTGCTTTCACTTACATTCTTGTTCCAGGAACCTCCGGTGTCCCCCCCCCCCCCCCCCCCCCTATGCCTAATAACGGTAAAGGTACTTTCCCTGTAGCAGTTTTTTGCAGTCTTGCCCTCTTCCGGTTATGAGATCCTATATATTAACCAATGTTGTCCATACGGCGACTCGACATATACCGCTACGAGTTTGATACACTTACCCGGCTGCATCCATTTTGGCCTGCACTCAATCTCGCGTGTACCCTTTCTTCGGTTTCCTGCGCTGATTTTTTTTTATTACCGGATGTCGGCGGCACATGCAGGGAACGCTATAGATATACGGCCTCGCAAAAGCTACATGGTCTGGACGTCCTCTGTACGTATTTCGGACGTGTACTTTCCTAATCAGGATATAGCCGGGACGTTCCCCGGACGTCCTGGGATATACTCTCTAGACCAGGTTTGATAAGGCGGCTTGGTTAGTTTTCATTGCTTAGAGTGGCGAAAGAGAGCGCCACTTAAAGGTTACGGGCTTTTGCCGCGTAAATGAAGCACGTATTTTGGAGGGAAAGTAAGGCGAGAGCAGCACTCGCACTGTTAGTTAGCAGGGAAGGTGATCAAACAAGCTTGAACAATTAAAATGGTTTAAAAAGACTCACTAATACATTAACTTGTTAGAAGCACCTCACCGAGTTATCACTAACTCATAAAAGCATTTCTTCAGAACCTGTCGTCAATAGATATTCTTCACTCTGACAGCACTTTAAGTTGTATTCCAAAAAAACTTGAACCAATATTGTTGTGTTTCATTGGTGCTGTTCGTAGAATATTTTCCCGGTCGTTTTCCTTTTGCTTTTTATAATGGTTCATTTTTAAACGGTTTTTATTGCCTATCATGCAACGTCATTTTTACAATTATGAGTTTTTGCATCCTGATATCTTTGCTAGGTGAGCTTTTGAAAGTGACTAATTTCCGTATTATTCGCTTCGTAGCCCGACATCCCATTTGGCGTTCTACCCTGACCTCGAGGCTACCGCGAATATTTAATCTATCATATAATAGCATGAAATGCTAGCAGTGACTTATTTCCGTCTTATTCGCTTTGTGACCCGACATCCTATTTAGCGCTGTAGCCTGACCTCTCGGGTGCTGCGAATATTTCATTTATTATGTGATGACAGAAAATTCTATCCAGAATGAGATAGATGAAATGTGGCGTATTGCAAATTTAGCCCGTTGCCTTCAAATAGTACGTAATCTGCGAACACAGTTAGGGATGAATATTCTCCCGGCATAGGAAGGCGCTTTCCTTTTAACGCGTGGACGAGTGCTTTCAGTGTTGCTTTTTTGCTTAATTAACTACAGCGGTTTGTAGCACTGGAAGTTGGGATCGAAGCTTCTTGATCCCAACGAAGTTCCATTGGCACCGGAGTTCGCAGTAGTCTAATTGCGAGTTTCATTTGTGTCATGAAATTATCTGAAAATATTTTCAGATACTTGAACTTAATACTTGAACTTTAATGCTTGAACCTAAATGCTTGAAGTAATTACTTGTATCGGAATTAGCAATTTGAAACAAAAAATAAAAAACTTGCGGACGGTGGCATCGCGTACGCGTTTTCATATTAGCTGCTGACAACGTCTTGCAAAATGCGATCAAAAATACTTTCTATTTTATCTGACGTTGTAGCATTGAGACCAGCTTACTATAAAACTTCGGTCCATTTGATGTTTCAAGTTTTGTAGCCGGACACATAGCTCGAATGTCGACTGAATTGGCATGAATTAGCTGTGACTGGCAGCCACTGCTAGCATTAGTATTGGAAGCAGCATTTTGGTTTCGACACAGGTTTAAAAAAAAACATGATTGTGCGCAACGGTTATAGATATATACAAGCACTGTGAAAGAGGCCTTCGCTTGGGAATAAACCGCGTAGCTGCCACTCTGAAAGCCTCCACCGCATGCAATACTTTTTTACAAATGTATTGCGATATGGGTGCGATGATGGTGACAAAAAAAATGATTTAGACGAGTGCAGGTCAAAAAGATGGTGTCCTGCTGCACTGGATACAAAACAGCAAAGAAAGATGGGAGGCTTAAATTAAAAAAATTACCAGCACGAAGCGAACTCTGTAAGCCGAACACGCTTCAGGCACATATTCGCTTCTCCAACGAAAGGAGCTTCTGCGCTCCTTGTAACCGCGCAGTGCGCGTATTACATTTTTAGGGCGACTTGGTCTTGCTCATTACCTTGAAAACTAACCTACCGCAAACGAAAAGGGGAATGTCTAAGAAATATAATGCGATATCCACCTCACATGGCTCAAATACACTCTGAGTAGCACTTTAAGGTTTCTAATCTACCCCCAAGATTGTTTTTTTTTTGTTAATCTCTTGAAGCGCGTCTCAGTTTTTAAAAAGAAATGTGACGGCAACTGTACCTGACGGAAATTAGAGCTTAGAAGCTCTAAAATGTTACCGATGACCTGCGCGGAGTACCTCCAAATGTTATCCAAATGACCGCGACTATTGTTGAGCGGTGTCAGTGCGGAAAAGGCCACCTAGATGGTGTATATGTCAAAAATATAGACTGAAAGCGAATTTTTGCTAATTTCTTTCGTTTATTCTGGATGTGTAGAAAGGTTCATCAGAAGCATTTTTATGGATAGTATCCCCCACTTTGTACAGACACCGAAGCGTCACATAAAGAAACGTGGAAATACGATAATGACAGCTTGCGCGCGCACGCACGCACGCACAGACGCACACACGCACGCACGCATGCAAGCACAGCATACATGATCAGCGCACGACATATTTAAAACGAAATCAGTCCAACTCGATAATTTAAATACGCCCATGCGCCTTCATACTTATGTTTCCAGCGTAATTGACCCTGAGATGGAAAGAAATGGTACCGAGGCATTTGCCTCGGCACCATTTGTATACCGAAGTTGTCCTTTTAAGGCATGGTTAAAGTATGCTTCTCGCTGAGTGAATTTCGCCCTCTAAAATCTAGGCGTGAATACGACATCTTTTTTTACCTAGTACCAAAGCTATACCAGTGCCGACGCATCATCCCCCTCGTGGTTCGAGAGCGTCTGGAGTTCAGCGCCCTTTGAAGTAGCTTATAGAGAACGCCTGGCTAGACAGGCTAAATCCCGGCCGCATTCAAACCACACGCACTCTGAACGCTCTCAATGATAGCCCATTCTGTGCAAAGATCTTAATAGATGGAAAGGAAAGGGCTAGGTTTGAGGGAAAGCGAAGGTTGCAACACCGGCAGGGGACACACTGTTAGAAGGGGGCCCTATGTGGGCGACTGTGTGAATGCGGGGAAATACCCTTTCATGCATGTGCTGAACCGAATTTTGCAACAAGTGGCATTCAGGACTGTACACTGCCTGCAACGCTAACGACTCGTTTCTCAGTTTCTGCTGTGAAAAGAATGAACATTGAAAAGATTTTTTTTTTTGGGGTGGGGGGGGGGGGGGGGAAGGAAATGGCACAGTATCTGTCTCACATCTCGGTTGACACCTCAACCACGCCGTAAGGGAAGGAATAAAGTAGGGACTGAATGAAGAAGGGAAGAAAGAGGCGCCGTAGTAGAGGACTCCGGAATAAACGACCACCTGGGAACCTTTAACGTGCACTGACAACGAACAGCACAGATAGTTTTATTCTATATTATTTGAGCGCTGTTTAACCGCAAGAATTCTACTGCTCCGTTGGTAGGTTCTTGTATGCTTTTTTGTTTCTTCTGTTTTTCTTGAATTTCGTCAGAAATAAGACAACGTTCTAAATTACAAATTACGGTTTATGATTTATGGGCGTTTAACGTCCCAAAGCGGCTCAGGCTGTGAGGGAAGCCGTAGAGAAGGGCTCCGGAAGTTTCGACCACCTGGCGTTTTTTAACGTGCACTGACCTCGAACAGTACACTTCTAGAACTTCGCCTCCACCGAAATTCAACTGTCGGGGCCGAGATCAAACCCGCGTCTCTCGGTTCAGCAGCCGAGAGCCAAAAGCATTCCATAAGCGGCGGGTAAATTACAAAATTAGTTCTGACGGCTGGTTAGACATCGGCGAGCTCAAATAGGGCATACCGAAGAAGGTATGAAACATCTTTTTTGCGGAAACCTTTTTTCTAACATATGGACACACAGCTTTGTGTTGGCGATTAACTGTGACCCTATTTTTGTTAATGCAGGCCAGGCCTCGGGTGATGTAAGCTGTCGAATGTGGCGCATTTGCTTTAATTTATTCAGTAGAGAACGAGAGAGTGGAAAAACTCAACCACATAAAAAAGGCGAGCTTCTAAGTGCCTCAGTCAACAAACGCAGCTCAACTGTTAAATCCACTATTGAGTTCAAGTAATCCACTTATACCCGCAAAATAATACACAACCGTGAGCATGCACAACTCTAGAAATCGTAATAATGCAGTGAAACACAACACATTCTTGCTGTACGTGCAAGCTATTTCTTTTTCTTGTGCTTGTCTGTGTGTGTGCAGTCATGTACCAAGTGGAACAAATTTCAACCGATCTTTCCGAGTAGTGACTCCAACACCAATAACAAAGCAGGGTGGAAGTCAACCATTCTCGCCGCGAATGAAACATAACCAAACGTCACTCAAGGTTACAAGAAAAACTGTCAATACCGTGACCGCTTCGCAAGAACGTGGTACGAGAAATTCGATCCGCTGTTTCCGCGATCGGTGTTTACAGGAAGAACCAGAGGATAGACGTAAGGAACAGGTTGCTCTTAAATTGCGGTGACATTACCGCCGAGCATTCGGACGTCCACTTTTGGTCGACAGGAAAACAGTTAAAAGGTGGAGTGTGGGAGAAAAACGACACACAAACAGACGCGACGACGACGTTGCGTTAACCTAATCATTCTGTTCCCGCGGCCGTTGTAAACGAAGTGCAAGTTCCTTTTGCTTAGGTTTGGTGGGAGCCATGCTAAGAGGTTTTTGGGGAAGAGCGGTGTCTAAGAAAGCTGGAGGGGGGGGGGGGGGGGGGCGGAAGAAGAGGGAAGAGGGGTAGTAAATCAAGTCGCCCCGTGTAGGAACAACGACGCCACAAGATGCCCCAACATCCAAACACTCTAACAAGAAAGTAAGAGTGAGAGATATGAAGCGAGAAAGTGGGCAGGAAAAGAGAAATTAGGGAGAAAGGTAGCTACCCGGAAAAAGGGAGATCTGGACGTATTAGACCTCCTCCTTTCTGGCTGGCTGCACAGATGGCGCTGGATTATAGGCCGGCTGTGCCGAGAGGTTGTCCTATAACCATCGTCCAAACGGAGCGGAGTCGTGCCGATATGCTTCGATTAGTGGCCCCAGACGCCTTACACCACAGATCCGAAGCGCGACACAGAAAAAGTATTTTTTTTTTGAAGTCGGGAAGATCATGCCGAAATCAATAAAAGAGGCACCTCATATTTTTGAAAGATTACTTTTTGGGATGGAAAAAAGCGAACAGCCTAGACATCTTCTTAAGGGGTCAAGAGAGCGGAGTGATTCTATAGGGCTCCCTCCTCGCCCTCTTACCAGGCCTACCCACCAGGGTAACATTGGTACTTTTCAGCATGTGAACGCAGGCGCGTTTGCTCTTGCCTGCCTCCGTGTTTGCAAACTGCCTGTTCACTCCTTATAAACTCTGTTGCCTTCGTATAGACATTTCTTTTTTCTATTACTAGTCTATCGACTGTTTATATGCAAGTCTAATAAAAGTCTACGGCCATAAATCTGTACATTTTCTACAAACTGTATGTAAAATTTTTATTCGCTTTAGACTAGTCTATAGGAATTGTCTCTAGACAATCTATAGAATTTATAGACTTAATCTATGGACAGTCTGTAGACTGCCTAAAGACATTTTTGTTGTTGTTGTCAATTCAAACTTGCTTATTTTTTAACTGCCGGTTTATTCAAACCAAGGATTACGGTGGGAATGGCATTTAATTCGACGCCATTCAGCTTGGAAGAATTTCTTCTTAGAATTGTCGTTAAGAAAAAAAAAATGCCATGGTCGACCTGAAATCGAAATAAAGGAACAAAGAAAAAGCCCCTCTCTCAAGGCCAGAGAAATGAGGATCTAATCTAACGCTTATCAGTGCTCAACATCTTGCTTTTATTATACGAGGGAATCTTAACAAAAGCTCATGGCTTACTAAGATTGATGGTCAGAAAAAGGACAAATCAGGTCTTTTAATGTAAAGCTTGAAATTTTAATTTCACATATTTTCCCTATTCCTTTCATAAAGAGGAAAAATTTCGCCTAGGAGACACAAGCACGCCAGCCTATTCAGAAAACTTGCCGGCTATTATTCAGTTGTAACAGTCGCTCTGAATACAGGCATAGGCAGATTAAAATGAATGTCATGTATTGGTATCTTTCCTCTGTTTCCGAGCTTACGAGGAACTTGATAACAGATGGAACATTCAGAAATGTGAGAAATGGAACAGGATTTTTTTTATTTAGGCGCTAATTTTATTTCATTCGTGACGAACTAGCATCGAACTAGCGTCGTTCCTTATGAAAAGCTCTGCGTCGGGGCAGACATTCTGACTAGGTGTACACGAACCTCGCGAGGGAAAGCGTGGTCTTTCTTTACATTCGTTCATTATGGTCGACAGCTCACGTACGCATAGAAAGCGAGAAAAGTAATCTAATCATGCTTGTATATTTAAAAAACTAGCGCTGCTAATTTGTAATTAGAACAGTCAACAATACAGAGCCCTGTCTCCTTCGCTCGGCTTTCTAAGCCTCCGTAGAAAGTGACTTCGCTCTCTGACCTCTTTTTTCACATAAGTTATTTGGGCCGCGATGCATAACTCATGTTCCCGAAACAAACTTGGTTTATTAAATTCTTACCTTTTGTAGCTACAGCGCTTTTGTTAATGTTTTTATTATCAGCGTTTAGTGTGTTTTGTTTTTTCTCCTTTAGTGTCCATTTTTTTTTCTCTCGGTTCACACTGTTCGTGCTTTGTATTACCACTTCCGTACAGTGGTGCTTTTCAGTATCTTGCTTATTGACTTCTTTTATCCCTTCGTAATCAATATCCTCATCAGACTAACTATCAGGGCAAAAGCATCTCTCTTATCTCCTTAATTAGTCCTGTCCTGAGACTGTTGCGAAAGTGTTGTACCAAAAAAGTTCCAAATCTCATCCGCCAACCCGATTTTCTTCCTTCCTCTGCTACGCTTACCTTCTCTTGTAATCCACTCCGTTACCCTTCAGGACCACCCATTAACTTGCCTTCGCATTGCATTCCCTGCCCTTGTCTCTTTATTCTTCTCAATTTCGACCAGGATGTTATTAAATCGCGTATGTGCTCTGATCCAAGTTTCTCTCGTTTGACCACTTAACTTTACACCTCTAACTCTCCTTTCCATAGCTCGATGCGTTCTCCTAAATTTAAGTTCAACTCTTTTTGTTAGCCACCAAGTTTCCTTCTCATAGCTGTGTACCGGTAAGATACGGCTGTTATATACTTTGCTCTCGGAGGGTATTGATGATGATAGTGACTTTTTATGGCGCAAGGGCATCTGCGGCCAAAGAGCGCCATGGCACAAGGTATTTTTGTCTGCTCAAGGGGGGGTCAAAGACCCACTTTCCAAGCATTCCACCCTAAAGAAGCCGAGCACCAGGCCAAGTGAAAGTTTGTACCCATTGTATCACCGGTGGGTACCCGGCGGCACTGGGGATCGAACCGCGTACCTACCGCATGCGAGGCGGATGCTGGAACCACTAGGTCACCGCTGCGGTCTCCTGGAGGGTATTAGCAGACTGATATTTATCACCTGAGACTACCTGCCAAATACACACCTCCCCATTCTTATTATCTCGGTTATTTTACTCTGGTGGTCCGGATCTGCTGTCACTGCCTGCCCTAAGTTGATGTATTCTCTTGCCATTTCCAAAGCTTCACTGCCTGTAGTAAACTGCCGTCGAACATTACTTTAGTTCTCTGACAATTAGTCACACCATTCTGCTTCGTTTGTATAGGTACTCAGTCATATTTTGTCATAGAGGATATAAATAGGGGTACGTTATACTTTGAGTTTACCTCTATCACCTGATTGATAGCGCGAATGTGGACTATTGTCGAGCAGCTTTTACGAAAGACAGCTGTCTGGTTCTTTGGTTGATAGAAGTCTAAGGCTGTCATGATTCTGTGAGCGATTACCTTAAACAATACCTTGTAGGCAACGTGCAGTAAACTAATCAGACTGCAATTTGTCAGACATTATTTTGGTCGGGCATTATTTTAGTTCTCTGCCCATTAGCTTTTAGACACGCCGTTCTGCTACATTTGTCTAGGTACTCTATCATGTTTTGCAATAAAGGCTATGTATAGAAGTTGGTTATACTCTCACTTTTTTTCTATCACCTGACTGATAATGTTAATTTGGTCTATTGTCGTGCACTCTTACGAATGTCTGCCTTGTCATTTGGTTGATTGAAGTCTGAGGCTGCCGTGATTCTATTAGCGATTTCCTTAGTAAATATCTTGTACGCAACGGGCAGTAAGCTTATCACTCTGTAATTTTTCAAGTTGTTGACGTCTCCTTTCTCACTAATTGAGATAATGTTAGCGTTCTCCCAAGCTTCTGGTACACTCGAGGTCATACGGCATTGTGTATATAGGGTAGCTAGTTTTTCTAGCACAATCTTCCCTCCGTCCTTGAACAGATCTTCTGTTATCTGCTCCTCATCAGATGCTTTTGCCCTTTGCATTGAGCCTAAGTCTTTCTTTACTTCCTCTTTCGTTACTGGCGGGGGGACCCATTACTGTGCACTACAGCCTCTCTCATTAATGTTCTGACTATTAGGCTGTTGTATAGATCTGTGCAGAACTCTTCGGATACCCTCATTGTCTTAACCATACTGGTAATGCCATTGTCCTCCTGATCTGTTAGCACGTTCACCTTGTTTTTACTGATGGTTCGTTTCTTGTTGGACGTTTTTAGGCCACCTCCAAATTTTAAAGCATGTTCGATTCTCTGTCTGCAATACTTCTTTGGGTCGCTAACCTTGCGCTTGCTGGCTGTCTGTTCTATTCTTTCTATGGGGTTAAATGATTTCATGGTTTGCCGCGTCTTAATCAGATATCAGAGACAGCTTACCTGAATCCTGTCTTGCTACCCCACTCCCTGCTTTTATTGCCCACTTTGTAGTTATAATTTCATGCGATAGCATTAGGAGGGTCACGAAAGCGAAAACTGTACGGCGGCGTCGGTGTTCGTTAAGCCTCCACCTGCTAGGTGGTGTTTAGGTGGATTTGGCTCCCTGCACCTGCCACTTGTCAACTGTCCCTCCTCCTACCGCTCTCGTGCTCCCCCTCTCCACCTGTAGGGGAGACGAGAGAGACGTCAGATGAAGAATGACTCAGCAAAAATGAAAATGACAGAGAAGAAAATGACTCGGACAACAACAGGCCTGCGTGCAAGATATACAGCCTTTAGAAGAACTGGGGTAAAATGATGCTTGCGGTAGCTATATTCCTTCTAGCGTTGCTCGAGAAGAGCAAAGTGGGTCTTGCAAGCACCACCTGTGCAGCGCCCCTACATTGCAGTGGTGCATCGCTCAACCGTTGCGCCACTGCGCTGGCATTGGTATAAGGACTCTCTGCGAGCTGTGAATGCGAAACATACTGCGTAGCTGCGTAGCCAGAATTCAAATAGAATCAAAACTGGAATAGTTAAAGAAGTATGCTGTCTCATTTCCTCCGCATCAGTCTTATTCATCACCCCTAAATTTTTTTATTGCCATTAATTGCCTGAACGCTAAGGTTGTTATGCTGGGTTTAAGGGAAATACCTGTTCTGCAACGACATCCTAAATTCCTCTAGGTCCCTTCGTATAGCTAGCTAACTCGTTCTCGCTCGTTCAGACGAAAGCCAAACAATGTGGATTAGGGCTCATACTCGACGAGTAATAGATGGTTACTTGAAATCCACGCGTTTCCCTTGATATTGCTACGACCTGTTAACAACAAAACAATACAAACAAAACTTTGCCGACATAACACCCTCTGCTAGGAACGGAACTGCTTCAGAGCTGCTCATATTGCCCGCCATCACCTCTCGATGACGTCACCGTGGACCCCCCGCCTAGCGACTTACGGGAGCGCGTTACAAACATAAATAAAAACCGCCGCGAGCAAAAACGCGCCTACCAGAAACAATGCGCTGTTTTATGTGCTCTCGCTCGCCTGAGCAGCCCCTGGCACACGTCCTTGGCCAGGGAAAGCGATTGCCTTCAGTGCTTTTATTTTATCTCTTTTTTGTTTATTTTCAGGACTCTTTTCTCCCTCAGCCTCTGTGGATGCTCTTATGATCGCTCGGTGGCGATGTTAGAGGTGATGCAATTACGAAACGGCTATATGTGCATGAGCTGTTCGCTTGTCAGAGCTGAGCAGAAGAGAAAGTGAAAAGTGGAAGATAATGACACGGACGTCTGATCAACGCAGAAATAAATGTACTACACAAAGGAATTCTAGCCATCCTTTTGGTTCGTTGATTAAGAACGCGGCTTCTCCCAGGCAGAATTCCCCCCCCCCCCCCCCCATTTTTTTTTTCAATCATCTTATCTCCTGTCCACCGCTGCGGCGATCCGAGCAGTCTTCGTGTCTTCTTCATTGCCTTTGATGGATGACGCTGGTCCTTATTGGAACCAAGACGTCTTTGTTTAGCAACATCGTCTAACACGCCCGAGACACCCGAGAAGAGTTTCGTCTCCTACGACGTTTCTTATTGGAAAGCTCTTGTCTCTATCTGCATCGAATGCCCTTGCGAGGGTCTCGTGCATTCTGACAGTGCTTTTGTTTATTTGGTCAATGTTTGTTTGTTTTTTATTTTTGTTTGTTTGTTTGTTTGTTTTGCGTTGAGTGCTTTAAGCCATAGCGCGGATGGCCATTCCAGTTTCAGGATCCGTGGCTTCTTGAGTTGAAGGTACGACGTCCTTTCTGCGGGACCTTGATATAAGTCCAGACTCAATTCTCTGGCTGTCACCTTTTATACCATTGAGCTAATTTTTAGACACAGCTTCATAGTGACTGTTTTCTTATGCGTGATGTTGTGAAGAGTGCCACGTTTAAAACCGTTCCTTGGTTGCGAATTTACTAATTTTTAATGTTAGGTAATCTAGATACATTTTTATTCTTCCCTTTCATATATATATATATATATATATATATATATATATATATATATATATATATATATATATATATATATATATATATATATATATATATATATATATTTGAACATACTGCTGGCCTCACATTTGAGGCCGTCGCAGGAGTGGGACATCACATACACTAAAATAACACAGGTCAAGTAAGTGCCAACACAAAGGCGATCGTAGTCCAACAAGGCAATATGCATTATACAAAAGGTAAAACAAAAGGTAAAACAAAGGTAAAACAAAAAGTAGCATATTTGAGGACTTCGGCACGGTAAAAAAACGAGCAACATGGTTAAAAAAATATAATAAGCGAGAGTCAGATAAGAAAGTCGGGATGTCATCGTCAGCAAGGAAAAAAAGAGTGCAAGAGTTAGCGCACCAGCATCGTAGTCGTTATTGCAAAATAAAGCGTGATATGTTGGCGATGAAATCTTTGAGTGATGCGCAGTTGACAGCATCGCAAGGCAGACTATTCCACTCACGGATTGCTTGTGGGAAGAAAGAGTACCTGAATATATCGTTGTGAAATCTGCACTCGGTTAAGTGCTGTTGGTGTTTTGTTCTGGTAGTGCGCGTGTTTGACTTTATTAAGTACTTACTCGTATCGATTTTCATACCGCCATTAAGCAGAAGGAAAAGAAACTTGAGGCGCAGTAGTCTGGCTCGGTTATGTATAGTGGGAAGGTCGGCTTGTCTTAAGAGCTGTGTAGGGGAGTCATGACGGCGATATTTGTTAAAAATAAATCTGACCGCTTTTCGTTGTACGCCCTCTAATCTTTCTATGTATTGTTTGCGGAAGGGGAGCCAACATATTATTCCATAGTCCATTATGGAGCGAACAAGTGAAGTGTATGCTAAGAGCTTAGTGTCGACTGATGCGGATTTAAGCGATCGTTTAATCGAGTAGAGAGCTGCCAGTGCTTTATTAGTAATATAGGCTACCTGCTTGTTCCATATAAGATCCGAGGAAATTATTACTCCTAAATATTTATATTCTTCTACTTTCCTTAACATCTGTCCTTGTAGATAATAAGGGAGATTTATTGCCGCTTTCTTATTTGTTACTGTCATGCAAACCGTTTTTTCTACATTAATCGTCATCTGCCATGTCTCACACCATTGTGCTATGCTTTCAAGGGCACTATTTAGAATTGCTTGGTCTGCATGGCAGGTTATTTCTTTGTAAATGATGCAGTCGTCTGCAAACATTCTTACTGTTATGTTAGTACTATTATGCAGGTCGTTGACAAAAAGAAGAAAGAGGACAGGGGTCAGAACGGAGCCTTGTGGCACGCCAGACATCACATCGCCGCAATCTGAAGAGTGCCCTTTAAAGTGTACATATTGGCGCCGGCCTGTAAGGTAGCCTTTCAGCCATTTGGTAATATTATTGTCACCGAGATAATGGAAAAGTTTTTGGAGGAGCTTAGGGTGGGAGACCCGATCGAACGCTTTCAAAAAGTCTAAGAATATCATATCTGTTTGGCCACATTTGTCTATTGTAACGCTATATATATATATATATATATATATATATATATATATATATATATATATATATATATATATATATATATATATATATATATATATATATATATATATATATATATATATTGCAGCAGATGCAGTTTAACAATGCTATGTAATTTAGATGACTTTATATGGGATTTTAGAACAGCAGTATTCACGCTGGCTACTTTTCTTCTTTCAGAGACGAAAGTTGTGCTTATTTCCAAACTTTCTATTTGAAAAGAACTGAACGAAGATTACGATTTACTCTTTGCAGCTACCCTGTTAACGTTCCCCGATGCTTCCTACTCACTTACTTTCGAAAAATCTCACCTGAACCCGTGCCCGAAATGCCTCGGAGAAGAATAGGCAGGAGTATTTTAGCGGAGACCGGCAGACGCTGAGAAATAATTTCTAAATCGAAAAAAAATATTTAAAAGTACGGCTTGTTAACTGCTTAATGATTTAACGTTATTACGTGAATGTCATGTGCTTCCCAGTCACGCTTCGATAAACAAACGTTAATGTAATCGCATCCGAAAGCCTTATGAAAAAGAGGAGTGTTGCTTTTTTGCTAGGCTTGCTTGCTAAAGAGGAAGCCGAACGTAAAATTTGCAGGGCTAGTTTTTTTTTTTTTGAATTTAGATAGTAATAACAAAATGTCGAACCATTTGCGAAAATATTTTTATTTATCATCACGAAGCTTTTCTGAGCTCCCCGAAGATTGTGCTTTTTAAAAGTGGCACTTGACGATGCTTCTTTTTCTCAATGCGTACCGGAGGCGTGCATAGGTGATTCACTCGTGATGTCTTGCGGCCCACTTGGAAGGGTACTCCGCTCTCCTCGACAGCTTGCGTGGAGGTAACGCTTCGGTTTCTTAAAATGATATCACTGATACACGGACACAATTGTTCGGTAGGCACGGCTACCTATTCCACAATCCTTCAGTGCTCGCATCCAAGGCTTTGATTGTGCGAAAATATAGTCGTTTGCGCTTCAGTAATGCTCCAGTGTATTAATCCAATATATTTGGGCTCGCGAAAGTGCTGATTGAACGAGTATTTTTTTTTTGCGTTCACTGAGTCGACTATAAAGTGCTTCAGTGAATAATAATGTTATTAATAATAATAGTTATAGCCAGGCTGTCTGCACATTCTTACCTGGTGAAGCTTCTTATCAAGGTGCAGGTTCTAGAAAAGAGCAGCAGTTCAGAACTACTAGTTATCAGTCGGCAAACAATAAGTAAACCATCAAGCAGTGCGTTGAAGCCTGTCTATTCTTATGTGTCACAGCACACGACTGAAGTGCTTTAACGAACCTGCTTAATTCCTCAGTCTTAGTGGAACTACACACTGCCTGTTTAAGAGCATTACCTCAGGAAGCGTAAGCAGATTTCAGCCGGTCACCTTCGTTCTCACCAGTGAATGTTGTTAATGTCGCGCTCATCCATGAAGCTTTGCCCGGTTCTGTATCTTGTAACATAAGGTAACATGCCTGTGTGAGATTAAACCACTCTCACATTAACCCCTAAACCGCTGAATTAAATTAAATAATGAGACCGCAACTCTGCAAACCTAACTTCAATAATTTAAGTTGAACGGACTGCCATCAAAGCAAGCTTTATTTAAGGTCACAGTATTTATATCGTCAAACTTACGCCGCCGGTCAAGGCTGCATTGACGCTTAACATGAAAACAAGTCTCAAGCGGGAACCTGGCACCACAGACCTCGATGTACTCTCAGATGTGCTGCAGCCACGCGGCCTTGGGCAGAGCCTTGACTCCGCGCTGCAGAAGCCATCGGATTAGGACCTGCGATGTGTGCGAGTTTCGGGGAGTGGGATGGAGGGGGGGGGGGGGGGGGGGGAGTAGAAGAAGGCTGGATGAAGCTAAAATCGGATTAGCAACCGAACGCCCCACCCGCGCGAAATCCCAACCGGTCGACCTTCAGCCCAGAAAAGATTAACGTGTTCTGGCAAGCGGCCGAACGACCTCTGGCGGTTCGACCCAACGTCGAACTGGGGCGGTCGGAACGCGCTCCACACGGCCTGACTAAGTGAGACAAATGACTTGTTCGAATGCTCCTGTCGGCGTGCACGGCCCCTTGGTCCGGTTTCCTTACAAAAATGATCCATAGACAGATTATAGATTTCTTATAGACTATATTGCCATTCTATAGATATTTCTTTTAGTCTATTCATAGTCTATAGACTGTCCATAGAAAAAGTCTACTAAAAGTGTATGGTCATAAACCTATAGATTGTCTGTGGGATTTGTATTGCCTACAGACCGTTCTCTAGAGTTTTTCTATAGAGAGTCTATAGACATTAGAGACAAAAGTCAATGGACGGTCTATAGACTGTCTAAATAACTTTTTGTAAGGGCGTTACAAAGGACTCACACAGTACACGGTTTATATGTAAATCCTTTGGGCCGTATAATTTCAATAAATCCTGTATATTGTTGCAACAGAAAGTGCGGTCAAATTCATGCCAGCTCACTACATGCTTGAGCGCGAGCAACGTCAACATGTTTAGTTTTTGTATATTTTTTTAATAGTTTACACATCTCTTTCCTGTCTTTTCTCGCTATCGCTACCGTCTGTACTTCAGCTCGCTGCCCTCTCCCTGACCGTTTTATTTCCGCTGGCAGCATCTCGGGTGCTTAAGATATCAGATAGCAATTGCCGTGGGCGGCATTATCTTTTTCTTTCATTTTTTTTAATTTGGTTTGCTTTATTTAACCACTACCCCCACAGCCTCTCGTAGGTGAAGAAGAATCATAATTGCCGCGAATATGGTCTTACGTCAAATAACCTCAAAAAATATTACCTCAACTTGTTTAACGCTCGGGTAGCGTCGTTCATCTTGAGATTGTCTGCATAGGCTTCAGCTTTTACACAGGTGTACGCAGGCTAAAGCCTGAGGCTTTTTTAAAGAGAAGAAACGAGGGAGTGGTTGACTGCGCTGACGTTCTTTATTGTGGCAATTGAGTTTATTCCTTCGCAGCGACTATCTTCTACTCTCCTGCCACGGAACCACATAAAACTCTCGTCTGATTAGAAAAAAAGAAACTAAGCCTAGGTGCCATGGGTGTTCCTGCTTCGCTCGTTCTTCTGAGGAGTTTTCACAAGACGTACTCCTGTACACTCTAAACACGAATACACTATATGGGAGTACAAAAGGAATAAAGGTGTCTTTTTAGCACCCTCCGTTTTATAGAACACTCTAAACGAAAGGAGTAAAAATGGTGTAAAATTGTCCTCTAGCCCACACAATTTTATAAAAGGTTGTGCGCTAGAGGTCAGTTTACTCCCTTTTTACTCACATATGGGTGTATTTATGTTTACAGTGAAGGAAGTAAGTTAAAGGACAGCTTTCTCCCTTTTTACTGCTTTCTGCTTAGAGTTTAGTAACAAAAAATCTCCCCCCCCCCCCTCCCCGGACGGTTGAACACACCATAAAAAAACCATCAGGTTTGGAGACAAAGCTCCACCCCTTCTTCCACACGTTTTCTTCGGTCAATCATAAGCTCACGGCCTGCGATGGATGACCTGTCGAACGCTGATTCATATTTCATACTTGATACATAATTCACGGGCTTTTAAACCAGCCGTTTAAATATAGACAAAACAAACATTCAGTAGCGTAAACCCTACGAAAAAGGTTTCGCTGCTCAAAAGTGGGAGCTTTCGGTTTGAAAACGATAACATTGAGCCATGCCCCCCTTTTTTATCGCGTGTGCGTGTGTGTTTGATATTTGAGCTATAAACCTGGCTGCACACGTAGACAGAATGCAGATCAGGCTTGAGAAGTGGACGAGATAACCTCTGCATACCATCAACTTTTAGTGCAGCATTAAAATGGTCGACCGCGACCCTGTTCGCCCTGGTATTCTTTTACAATGATGTATGCATGTCACTGAGCATATAATGCATCAGCATGAAAACAGATGTGTTTACAGAGTAGCCCGACAAACAATATAAACAAAAGAAAAGTAGTCTCTGCCACGCATATCGCTTCGAAAATGAAGAATAATAGCTTGAGCTCTCGAAGGCTGTGCCTTTGTAATTTTTTGTAAACTCGTGTCCCAGGATTAGAAGGGTTCCGATCGCCCAAGGTCACCGCGTTCTGATTCGAGCGCGCCTAGGCATGGAACGAACGCGATAAGAAGTTATCATACAATGAAAAATGTTTGTATAAATAGTCTGAAGCTTTATATAAGAAGGTTTATTTTGCGATGAGAAATCACCCAAGATAACAGAAGACAAAAAAATTCATTGCCAGACCTGACGTGTAAAGGGAAGATTATGCCACAATAGCGAGAGCGTGGTAAGATCTGCACTGCTCAGTACTAAGCTGCTTTAGCAACTATTTTTGCGGAAATGAAGATCTGGCCAAATTTGCATTTACACAGAGGAAAGATTGTCGGGAGACAATGCCACTGCCAGAATACTGCCATTTTCTTCTTTGTGTATTTGAAGATATCTCTCAGCCTTTAAATAAGCCAACTAGAGAAAGCTGCTCAAAGCAAGATGAGTAGGATAAACTGAACATAAGTGCATGTAGATTTTTTCATCTCTTCCTGCTTTTTTTTTTCGCATCATGCATGAGCCGTCCCAATTACCTCACATGACTTAAAAGGAACATTCATGGCGTGTAAGAAAGAAAATTGCACTGCTAACGTTAAACTATGGAGATGAAGAAGTTAATACTTGAAGTGTGACGGCACAGCAAGAGGCGACGCCTGTGACTGAGAAGGGAAAACTATAAAGGAATAACTACGTTTAAATTTTGATCGGCATTTGTTCTTCTGCAAAAAAAAGGGGGTACGCTATCAGTTCTGGTGCACCGCTACATGGGTTAAGCCAGAAACCGGGAAATATAAATTCTGATTTTTTTCTTGGTGACGTTTGCGTGTCAACAACTTCAAAACCACACGTCACCAAACACAGCAGAAGTGTATAACTACCGGAGGATACGCCACGTGAACTGGAAGCGGATAAAATAGACCTGAGAGTTGCATGTAATGCACAGTGCCGACAACCAATGGTCTGCTGTGGTAAGGGTAGGTCTCTAGGGAAGGAAAACTACTCAAGGGCGGCTTAGGTACGGTTAAGAGTATGATAATAGGGAAATTTTCTAATGAGTGGCTAGGACAGTAAAGGTTTACTTGGGGAACATTGGGGCAGGCAATCTGCTTGCTGCTGTTGCTGATGAGGTAATAATCCCGGTTATGAACGTATCTAAATTTAATAGCATAACACTGTGATATACGACAAAAAAGCAGTTAATTATGGTCACGACCTCGACTTCCGCCTACACAGAACAATTTAAGAATGCGAATTCTTAGGTCAAAAATTCATTCAAGCAAAAAAAAAAAATCCAGTGCGCAGTAAAGCCATCTAGTGAAGAAAAATAGAACATGTACTCCAAAATTTTACGTTACAAAAATATATTACGCACACCAAGTTGTTTTTTACTGTTCAAATGATGACTGTCGAAACTTATCCTATTCACTGCTTGAACAAGAAAGCCTTTTTACCGTCTCAACCTGGTACCAGAAATTTACCGGGGACCAGCGCCTTGCACGTTCAGAGAAATTATTTGTGCCACTGGGAACTTCATGGACCCGGCTTCGGCTGCTTTTTTCTTTGCATGCAAAAATACCAAAAAAAAAGGCGAGAATGTCGGCTGTCAGATAAGGACAAAGTTATTCAGTGATAACTCCGTCTATTCTGCATCCCATGAAATCTCCGAGAACCAAAACTAGACACACCAAAGCCAGACCCAGCAGCTAAAAGTCACTCGATGCGACTCGAGTGGCCCCACTCGAAGGACGTTGTCGAACGCGTCACCTGCCACCCCTCTCGAGCGTCAGGAAGTGTGACGCTATCGGGCAGATGACGTTATCGCTTGGTAATCCAACTGCCGTGACGTGAGTGACCTTGCAGGCCTGTACATATTAATGCACCTGTGGGCGACGGTCGCAACCGAAGTGCTCACGGACCCCACTAAAGCGGAGACATGCATTGGCAAGACGGGCACAGAGGGGCCCGTCTGCCATGAGCAGCCCGGCCGGCCAGCGGTGAAGATAAAAAACAAATAACCAGTGTGAAGGTGCTACACCCCGGCGCCACCTATCCTGTGTGTGTTTTCTTCTGTTTGATAATAAAGTCTTTCACTCACTCACTCTAAATTTCGACTGAACTTCTGCTCTCAAACACAGAACCGCAGTTCCGGCACCATTATTCCTTTGAAAATACCTCTCGCTACTTCATATTTGTTGTATCCCGATAATGCCCTATGTTTCATTATCCCGGCACCAGAGTTTGTAAATCTTCTTGACTATCTGCTAACATTAAAATATCGACCGCACACATTAAAGCGGGAAGCCGCTGCCCAGCAACCTTTCCGCCTTATCTGTACCACAGATTATAACCTAGCTTGCTTTCTAGCAGCATTCTTTCGATATCTTATCATGGATGGCAGCAGTGATAGAGGTCTACCTTACCTTATTCCTTTGAGTACCTCGACACTTGTACTTCTTACCCGCCCGCGCGCAGCCAGTGCGCATGGGCAAGTTGCGTGGAGGGCACCAGATGGCGCCAGGCGCCCAGCAGCTGCGTGTGCGCCTGCCGCTTCGGGACCAATCAGGGCGCGCGGACTGGCGGTGGGCGGGCTCCCGTTACTCCGGTGAAGGTATTAGACACCTTTAGCATACCGTGCACCGTGTTACCGTGACCGGAGTACCGGGGGCCCCTGCGCCTTCACTGCACATGCGCAGATCGCCCAGAGGCCGCCAGATGGCGCCAGGTACCCGGCAGCTGCGCGCAAGCCTTGCGAATCGGGACCAATCAGCGCATGCTTATTGCCGGTGGGCGGGATTCCGGTACTCCGGTGACGGTAACATGGTACATGGTATGCTAAAGGTGTCTATTATAGACACATTAAGCCTACCGTGCATCGTGTTACCGGAGTACCGGTAGCCCGCCCACCGCCGGTGAGCACGCGCTGATTGGTCCCGATGCTGCCAGCGCGCGCGCAGCTGACGGGCGCTTGGCGCCATCTGGTGCCCTCCAGGCGATTTGCCCATGTCCACTGACGGCGCGTTTGGCCACAGCAGCTGAAGCGATGCGTCGGAAGCGTACAGCAGTCTCGAGAAGAGCGACAACGTTGTTTGGACGCTGATGCCGAAGCGGGGCGACCGTGTGTCCGTCCATCTCATCATTCCGCACCAAACAGGAAAGCGGGAAAACTAATGCTGACGCTTTATTTTCGTTCGAATTCCATTGATCTCTATCAATATTTTTCCTTTCCCTCTTTCTTGTAAGCAAGCCATACACTAGCTCGTTTTGTTAGAACTACGCCGCCATGAAACACAGATAAGCATCCATGCGGCGATGGTTTCGACAGCGGCGAGTATACGTGTCGAAGCATTTCCCGTTTTGTACGCGTTGTTACGCTCCCTTCCGGTCCGCCTTTATTGAGAATCTGCTTCATTAGCGGAGTCAGCGGTACGTGGCTGCTCCGGACCTAACCAAAGAAGCTGCGCTAGATATCGGCACTGACGTGAGATTCCCGTACGGTAATTGGATAACGAGCTCCCTGCATCCGAATCAAAGAGAAGTGAATCCACCGCTTCGCGCCAGACGTCGCTACAGTTTGCAACGCAACTAACTTCCGAATCCCCGGAGGCTAATTTAATTTGCAAGCAGCGATTGGTACAATGCACGACTGGAGCGCCACCTCGATCAGCGGTGCGAATACCTACGATCAGGAATTTTTGCAGCCTAAATTGCAGGTTCGCTGAGCGAAGTAATGCTTACGTTTGTTCTTCCTTCCTTTTCTTTCTTCATTTCTTTCGTCTTTCTTTCATTTTTTCAATTGCAGAATAGTTGCGAGATCAGAGTGAAGCCTGCAGTGACGTCTTGCGCTTTCTCCGTTGTGACCGAACCTCGGGTGAACTCACAAGTTTCAGCAGGAAGTATGCCCTATGTGGGATGTAAACATTCTCGGACCGCCTGTTCGAAATCTCATCAGACAAGTTGCTTGCAAAGGAGTAGAAATTTTGAGCACGAGTCGACGGCTTTCAGATTTACCACGTTGGCTCGCTAACGCGTGAGAACTGCACACGGGCGCAAGACTAAGTCTGGCCCTCGTAGCTTCAACTCTACTGCGAATAGGTTTTTAGATGGAGTATAGTCTCAATGGTACTACAACAGGCTGGTTGGGTTGGCATCTCGGGAATGAACAGTGCGGACACAAGTTGATGAAGATAGACTATGCAGCGCGAACACGAGACGATCTTCATCGTCCTGTGTTGACGCTGTGCCTTTTCGTTGTAAATTGAACTTTCTTCGTGGGTTGGTCATGTAGAATAGAAGTCTTCATTTCGCCTTACCGCTGCAATATGCCCCTGAGGTTAACTTCTAAACATTATCAACGAATAAACAGTTGTTTTTGAGTTTTCTCGTTAACATGTTACCCGCTAGGTGAGCTCAGAAAGTGTGTTTCAAAAAAACATCAATAACGACTGGCGATCAATAACGTCCATAACGACGCACGTCCGTGAGTAGCGTCTTTCCTGCCGAGAAAGCGCCGATGATCGTCGCTCGCGATGTGGCAAAAATAGCCGACCGATTTTGCTTCGAATTGCACGCACTATCGTTCTGACTGTGAAGGTGACATCCGCCTTAAACGCCTAGATCCGACGATGACCTTTTCAGTTCCTCGCGGAATACCTCGCCCTATTGCATGCGTTATCCGTAGACTATGTTTAAACGTGGCATTCACGCGCAAATACTTGCACTTAATAGGACAAGCGGACTCCCCGGAATGTACCACATGTGGCGTGCTAGAGACTATAGAACATGTTTTAGTGGCGTGTCCCGCGTATGCACGTGAAAGACTCATACTCGCATCTGCTCTGAAGCCTATGGACACATCGCTCCTCTCTGAGGATTTGATCCTCGGCGCTTGGCCAGATAGATTTAGAACTGTAAAGGCAACGCGATCGCTCTCACGCTTTTTGAGCGACACGGACCTTGTCTCGCGTTTGTGATGTCAGAAAGTGTGCCTTGTTTTTAAAGTAGTTTTTCATCTGCCTCCTCCCATCATCATCGTCCCCCATCGTGACCTTCTTTGATCTCCTCTTCCCGTCCCCCAGAGCAGAGTAGCAGGCCAGATATTTATTTTTCAGGCCAACCTCTCTGCCCTTCCTATCAATAAACTCTCTCTCTCTGACTGTGGGTCTGCGCACAATGGTCCAGCGAGGCCTGGTAGTGAGGTTCACAGTGATAACAGAAAGCATCCAAACCATTCGGCAATTAGCGGGGGAAGTAATTAGGCGAGAATAGAGAGAGAGATGAACGACGTAAATGATTGCATGCGTTGGTCCGGGAGATTCCTCCCGTACGATTCCCGCACGTTTTAGGCTTACCGTTCTGTCGTTTCTCCCAGGATAATCAGGCCGGAAAAAAAGTTTGCCCGAAAGTCGTTCACTGGCTGAGTGAACTTGGACTCACTCAGGTCCTTGTACATATAAGTTCCCCGCTTCTTTCTTTCTTCAATACTGCAAACCTTGTACAGGTCCAAGAAGGCCGGTTAAATGGCAACAAAACAATAATAACAAAGCTAATAAACATCAAAGTGTGGCGAAAGGCAATAAAGAATCATTCCAGTCTGTTACAGTGCGAGGAAAAAATGAAAACTTGAATAAATCGGTTCGCGCAAAATAAGGCGTCAGAGAATTAGGATGATGATGGCGCGTATGCCTCCACATTGAAAGCGATCGATATGAAGAAGGGTTAATAGCTAGATCTCGATTGCAAAGCAAGAAAATAAATTCCAAACGTAATTTTTTTCTTCGTTGTTCAAGACTTTGAATGCCGTTAACCTGCATTATTTCAGAGGGTGAGTCATACGGGGAAAATTTAGAGTAAATAAACCTTACAGCTTTTCTCTGTACCTTTTCTAGGCGGATGACACTGTGTTTAGTAAACGGGTCCCAGACAACGCATGCATATTCAAGTTTTGGTCTAATTAGTGAAGTGTAAGCAAGTAATTTCACGCTAGAGGGAGATTTTTTAAGCTTGTCGTAAAAAGTATAATTTACAGAATGCGGAAGAGCAGATGTTATCTATATGTAAATTCCATGATAAAGTATTAGTAAGTGTGACGCCCAAATACTTATATTTAGTCTCTTCCAGTAAAGGTGACGAACCTAGCCTGTAGTTAAAAGAAAGCGGAGCATTTTTTCGAGAGAAAAGGAGAAAGACAGTCTTATCAGTGTTAAGTTTCATGTCCCACGTTTCACACCATTCAAAAATCTTAGCAAGAGAAGAAAGAGTTGAGATAGATTTGGTCGTTAATTGAAGTTATTTTCTGAAAGAGCACACAATCATCCGCAAACAACCTGATTTGGACATTCGGATGAAGTTCAGTAGTAATGTCATTATTATATAGTAAAAACAATAAAGGCCCCAGCACACTACCTTGGGGCACGCCAGAGCAGACCGGAAGGCAGAGACAAGAAGGCACCTTGCGAATTATGTCATAGGTTGCTACTGTTGTAGGGAAATTTGTTTTGAGCTAAAACACGCGTAGTGTTCATCGCTTTATGGCTTGCACCTAAGAGCGGGTTTTCGGCAGCGACACGTATTCGACAGCGGCCAATGGTCAGGTGCAGGTTACGAGCTTGGGGAATCTTCTGGGACAGCGCTGTTGGGACTAGCACGAGATAGGCGTAATTGGAGACTTTTTTTCCTAAAGAAGACTAAACTTGTTTGACAATGGACCTAACGGTGACAATTAAGTTCTTCATTCTGCTTGTGAGTGCGTAGAGCTTGCGTGCCTGCAGTCACCACTGCGTACAACAAGATATGGAAGTTACCGCGTGAAAGTACACAACAGCAAGAGTGGGTAAGGGCAAGTCATATTCGGGTAAAGCACAACATTACGGGTAAGTTTGGGGTTATGGTACGCGGTATGCAATCATAAAATAGGAATTATAGAGTAAAGATTGGGCATGGTAAAACGGTAGGATCCAATATAACAAACACAAAGTAGAATAAGAGCTCAATGTAGGAAAAATAGGATTTACCTGACTAAATGTGTCTTGCGTGAAATGTTATAATGAAGTGCAGCATGGTGGTAATCTGTGTTTATCTATATAATATATATACATAGTCACGATGTTTATATATACACATTTTTAATTTTGCTCCATGCATGCGCTCTCTCTTCTTTTATTCCTGTTCGTTTTCTTTATTCTTCTTTCTTTCCTTGGAGGTTGACCGTCGCCAAATGACTCTGGGCACCGGTAGTGACGAAGAGAGTTCTACGGAAGCCAGAGCTTGTTCCTGCATGAACAAAGCCCGCAGGAACAACATTACTTCCGGCGAACGTGTGGAGGAAATTAGAGGGGCGACGAGGTAAAGGCTCATCCTTGCCTGCATGGCGGCCGGCTTGATGCTAGCCGCGCTGAGCATCATGGTCACCTATTCCTTGTTGAAGTTGCAGAGACCGGTCAGGCGTCATCATGCCCACGATGGGTGCGTCCTCCATTCTTTGCATCTGGTGCGACGACAACAAGAACAAGGACTCCAAGTCAGCAGAAGAACCGGGGATAATGATGGCTTGGTTTATGTGGTTTTAACGTGCCAAAGCCACTCAGACTATGAGGGACGCCTAGTGAAGGGCTCCGGAAATTTCGACCACCTGGGGATCTTTAACGTGCACCGACATCGCACAGTACACGGGCCTCTAGAATTTCGCCTCCATCGAAATTCGAGCGCCGCGGCCGGGATCGAACCCGCGTCTTTCGGGCCAGCAGCCGAGCGCCGTAACCGCTGAGTCCCCGCGGCGGCGAGGAAAATGAGGGTGGGCCCGTTACGCGAATAAACACAATGGTTCAACTTCAACCAACAGTGGGTGCATCCAACACAACACGGGAAAGCGCAAGGATAGGGTCTTCCTGACTTCTTTCCATCTGTCTGGCTTCTAGAGGGACCGTCCTACAACTGAAGAGGGCACAGCGCAACCCTGGAGGCAGCGCAACCACTGGCACTTTTATATGTCCAACGGTGCGCAATTGCAGCCAGCAGTGCTGCTTTTTGAAGTGTTTGAAATTGGTTTTTGGGAAATGATATGGCGTGTGCTGTGCAATGTCAGTGCACGTTAAAGATCTCCAGGTGGTCGAAATTATTCCGGAGCCCTCCACTACGGCACCTCTTCCTTTCTTCTTTAACTCCCTCCTTTATCCCTTCCCTTACGACGCGGTTCAAGTGTCCAACGATATATGAGACAGATACTGCGCCATTTCCTTTCCCCAAAAACCAATTATTATTATTATTAGTGTTATTATTATTAAGGAAATGGCGCAGTGTCTGTCTCGCATATCGGCGGATACCTGAACCGCGCCGTAAGAGAACGGATAAAGGAGGGAGTTCAAGAAGGAAGA
Source organism: Amblyomma americanum (assembly GCF_052857255.1). Taxonomy (NCBI): domain Eukaryota; kingdom Metazoa; phylum Arthropoda; class Arachnida; order Ixodida; family Ixodidae; genus Amblyomma; species Amblyomma americanum. The sequence continues at coordinate 200,473,342 of NC_135501.1, read as the reverse complement.
AAGAGGTGCCGTAGTGGAGGGCTCCGGAATAATTTAGACCAACTTGGGACCTTTAACGTGCACTGACATCGCACAGCACACGGGCGCCTTAGCGTTTTTCCTCCATAAAAACGCAGCCGCCGCGGTCGGGTTCGAGCCCGGGTACTCCGGATCAGTAGCCGAGTGCTCTAACCACTGAGTCACCACGGCGGGTTGATTTGAGGTGTTTTCAACAGTGCATTTTTTACAGTGTTGGCATAAATAAACAAGTCAACCTATGCCAGTTGTATAAGCGTGCTTTCGACGTGTCAGAAGAGATCGTAAGCTTTTAGTTCTGCATGGTGAGGAACCGGTGCCTGTTGCAAATGAATGTGGGCGTTGGTGAAATGTGTTCTGTTAGACTCCATCTTACTATGCATTTTTATGAAGGGCTAGATACGCCAACACAAGTGTTAGCACTCAGCAAATGTTGTGTGTGTTACCTTGAAGATTAACTCAGGCGGAGTGCGATGTATGCAGACGCAAAAGAAAAGAGGGTGTAAGTGAGCCTAGAAAAAAGCTGGTTGAAAAGAATGCGTGCTGATTATACCAAAAATACAGCCATTGTTTCCAAAAGAGTGAATAAACAGTACTTTTAAATACAGCGGTTTGCAATGTTCGGTCAGGACACCATTTTATTTCCTGACAGTGAGATACTGCGGCGAAGGACGAATTTGGAATCCACCGCTTTGAGTAACGTCTTAAATAGCACCTAATTTGCCGACAACTTCCTCATCCGAAATAAGGAACTCAGTTCAATTAAAGCCTTCAAAGATAACACTCAGTTAAAGGCGGCGTTAACCTCGATTAGCTTCCTTACCTTATATATATCTATCCTGAACGCTCTCATGTTCATGCCACTCTTCGTGTTTTATGAAGCTGATGAGTGTGCTCAATCAAGAAGAGCGATAGTTTGCTCAGAATAAATATTTGAAATTGTTAAACAGAAAATCTAAATTATTTCTTGGTGTGAACGTAGGTTATGGCTACGACTGAACCTATCGCTTCGCAAAACAACACCGTCAAGTTTATTTGGTTCTTTGCGTTTACGAGGCTGTCCTTGAGTCGCGCTAGACGAAAATAACCTGGTGGCTTTCACACGTTTATCAGGCAGCATAGCGCGGAAGGGAACTTAAAAGCACTGATACAAAAGCAGGCCTCTAGCACATCCGAATAATACGCCCCTGCCACCTCCTCGCGCTCCACCCAAAACACACGAACCATTAAAAACCTGACTCATCACACAGAGGCTACCCACCTCGCTTCAGTGGCTTTTTGTGACGGTGGCTGACCTTCCCAACAGCATCTAAGCTTCAGAACAGGCCCTTGCAAATCACTTTTAAAAAATCGCACTACTAGAGAAGTCCCTGGTATTTGCAGTTTTAAAGACAAGTCTGTCGTCTTTCTAGTGACGCAAAAGCAATGCTGCTGACGAGGAAACAAACAGAAATTTGTTCACAGTGCCCTCACACGACGCTGAAGGCGCTCGGCGGATTGTCCCTGGTGTGCATATTGGTGCGCACTTCGATGGGGCTTCCGGTGATGATGTCCGGTGGCATGGGCGACAGCGGGGTGCTCATCGAAGGAGCTGCACAAAGGGACAAAGACATCGCAGCAATTGTAAGTCGCACTGTTGAGATAAATATTGGCAGTGGCTTAAATTGGCTAACCCTGGAATTCAGCGAAAAGCAAGCCAGCTTGCTAAGCGTCTGAGGCTCTTCCATGGCAGCTCCGCTACATGCTCGCGACATCCGTTCTATATATACCCACACGACGACGCGGCTATGACGTGGTATGAGATGGTCTCACGAAACCCCCATCGGATGCTATCACGTGGGTTTACATCACGCCATCGAATGTTCTTAGTCAAAGGTCAACCCGAAGGTCATCCAACGTCAAAGGCCAGCTCAAGGTCAGAGGTCACCTGAAAATCATGGGTCAAGGTCAGGGGTCAATGGTTGGACACCATAACTGTACCACATATGGTCATACACGGCTAACGTGGTTGGGGCTGAGGGTCGTTCAAGGTCATTCTCTGGCCTGCGCGACGACTGCTTTACCTAGCGCTGCATTTAGACTTTAAATCCATCCATGAACGCAACTGTGAGACGATAGTTGATTATCTATTTTAGTGGGGAGGGCTTTTTTTTAATTGGTTTTGGGGGAAAGGAAATGGCGCAGTATCTGTCATATATCGTTGGACACCTGAACCGCGCCGTAAGGGAAGGGATAAGGGAGGGGAGGGCTCGTTGAGCTGTTTTTCTGTACCCTCCACTTCACTAAACACACGCGTAGGCACGCGCGCACATACGAAGGCACGCTTGAACGCACACACGCGCACATACACGCATACACACACTTGGTGGCTTACACTTCACTCCCGCGTCTGTGGAGTAGGTCCCCTGGGGAGCCGGAGAGGTCACCGACTGGCGGTCTTCTTCGCCGGGCTGGTTGTTGTTGGCCTGGCCAACCTTGCGGCTCCTGTGGTCGAGAGTTTTGTTTTAAGTATAGGCTGGCGAGGTGCTGCTCTTTAGTCATTTGCAACGGTCACGTCGATACAAGGCCTGCCGTACCAGGACCGGCATGACCTGTAGGTTGCGCCGCAAGTGGATGTCTTTCATGCTTTTTTTTTGTTTTTAGCACTGATAGCTTCTTTGGAGAGACATGGGAGAGCCCTTGCAAAAATGGCCATCAACTTGCCTTAGAGTTCGAAATAACTTTCTATTTATTTTAGTAAACTTGCAGTAACTTTCACATTCTATCAACAATTGTTAATACAGAGTTAGTAGAAAGTTACTCCGTTGTATGTACGCCTGTCAGTAGAAAGTTACTAGAAAATAATTTTTACATTCTATGTACGTTTTGATACATAGCTTGTAGAATGTTACTTCTTTATATACTCCTGTCAATAGATAGTTAATAGAAAATTTTGGTGCAGTCTGACACATCGAGAGAAGTAAATGAACCAACTGCATGGTATTTAAGGTGATTAAAACTATCTTGGCCTTTGCCCTGCAGTGGGCGTAGTCAGGCTGATGATGATGATGGTTTCAAACTCGCCCTCATCCGCGTGGCACACACACAGGTCTAACGAAACATCCGTAACGTCGGTAGCACATCGCTACTGTGCTCTGCAGCTGGAGAAACCGCTGCACAGATCGGACCATCAAGACTAACCTGTAGAGGTAGACGATTGCGCAGACAACCACTGGAAGCATCAGGCCGAGCAAAATCTTGAAAGCTGCGTTTCCGCCTCTGTCTGCAAAGATCGAGAAGGAAATACGCACCACTTTCCCAGGCCACGACTTACTTTCTAATGAAATGCATGTACGCACAATTCATCAGCTTTCGGAGTCCACTTTGTTTTTGAACATGTTCTGTTTAAGTGAAGGTCCCTGTCACCTCTTTGGAACAGTTGTGACTGGAAGCGATTTCCATTTATCTCTTTCACTGTGATTACTGGCAAATTCTGCTGTATTTTTTTCATTACTTATGACTAAAATCGATTACTACACATCTCTTTCGCACCACCCTTAACGGTAGCTCAGGTTAGGGCGCTCGGCTACTGAGCTGGAGGACACGGGTTCGATCTCAGCCGCGGCGACCGCGTTTCGATGGAGGCGAAACGATAAAGGCACCCGCTCATTGTACGATATCAGCGCACGTTAAAAAAACTCAGGAGGTCCAAATTAATCCTGAGCGCTCCACTATGGCGTCCATCATATCCTGTGCGTCACTACGGGACGTTAATCCTCACAACTTACCATTTACCATTATTTCGTTAAGAGTGAAACAGCAGCAGCTGTTCTTTGTTGAACTTCGAAGCGACATGTTTGAAGCAGTTGCTCAGGAATGACAGGCATAATTTTTTACAATGCTATCATCGAGTCATTACCATCACGATTGAAGCTTTCAAGCAAAAGCTATCGCTTGTGGTGAGTAGGCTCTGGCAGTATCACGACTTTCAAAAGCTATAACAGCTGTCACTTAAACCAACGACAACCTTAACACTTCCTTCCGGGTGACGTGCGGTGTACTCGCTTACCTATTTCGCAGAGCTGTTCTACGGGGTGCGTGCCCTCGCGGACGTAGCCGCTCTTGCACTCGCAGTGTTCGCTGCTGCAGTGCGAGTTGTTGACCAGGCTTTCGCAGTCAGAGTCCCGGGCGCATTCTTCGTCCAGGTGCCGCACTGGAAGTCACGAAAAAAGCGGGATCTGTCACGTTTTTTTTTCGGTGCTCAGCCGAGCTGCTAATACCAACTGTTACTTTTCAAGCCAGTTCCCTCATAAAAACGGTCTATAGACAGTCTGTCGACTTCTTATAGACTCTACTGCCTTCCTATAGATATTTATTTTTGTCTAATCATAGTCTATAGACTTCCAAAGTCTACTAAAAGTCTTTTAAAGCGGGCAACTGGGATAGTTGGTGACATTTAGATTCAATGCACATGGTAACTAGCGCTAAACACAAGGACAGAAGAAAGACGGACGCCACGAACGCTAGCCTTCGTGGTGTCCGTCTTTCTTTCTTCTGTCCTTGTCTTTAGGGCTATAGTTACCATGTGCATTGAATCTACTGAAAGTGTATGGCCATAAATATTTAGATTGTCCATAGACTGTCTATAAGATTTGTATTACCTATAAACTGTTCTCTAGAGCTTCTCTATAGAGTCTATAGACTTTATAGACACAAGTCTACGGACCATCTATAGACTGTCTGAAGAAATTTTTGTAAGGGATGGACGCCACATCCTCATGGGTGACGAAGATGCAAGGACCATATGGCTTCACCTTTCCAAGGCGTTTGATGTCACTGAGCCACTGGACAGTGTGTGAAGTCAACGAGCCGCAGAAACCTTTCAAGGACCTATGGTCTGTACTCCGTTCATGTATCTTTTCGTACTTCTGGCCCTCACAACCCTAGGCAGGGTAGCCCAGCAGCCAAGACCTCTCCGGTTTTACTTCCGTTTCTGTCTCCCTTTAGATCTCAATGCGACATAAAGAGCGCAGCTAAACATTCATTTCAAGTTGCTTTTCTTTGTTGACTTTTTGAAGAGTTTTTTTTTATATGGCTCCAAGCATAGAGGGAGTACACGGCTGAGTTTGAAGCTGAAGAAGCGGAGGCGCAAGAAGCGATCGCCACTTGACAGTAGCAAATACAACCCGGCCAGCGAATCTAGAAGAGAAAGCTTGCAGCTTCGGAAAATAATTAGAGAAGGCCGAAGTTCCAGGATAGCTGCTTGTATGCGTATGTTTGGTGTCCTGTTGAAGCAGTGACATTATAGGGAGTTTTTTTTTTCGAAATTAGCCGAATCCTTCTTGACCGAAACCAAAAAAAAAGCGGAAGTTTTTCTTACGCAACGGCCTATTGAAAGCTGTTAAGTTATATGGTGGATGAAGTTTGATAGTTTTTCAAGGCAAAAAATGCCTAGGCGAAGTTACGATTACAGCTGACAACACTTCACTTAAATTCGGTGTCTGGATATGATTATTTTGCAAGAAAAAAATCTCCCTGTATATAGTATCACCGTTTCATCCCTGCATTTAAAGTCTAGTAAATCTACATCACACCGACGTAACGAGCCCATGCTTCAGGGTCAGTCTGTGGGTAGAAAAAACTGGAGGGGACACCTAAGTAACGCGTGTTGCCGGGCTAGTTGGTTTTTTTTTGCGTTTTCGAAAAAGACATGGCGCTACAAGTACACGTCCAAAAAGACGAGGAGGCGAAGGACAGGCGCCTGTCCGGCGTCTCCTCGTCTTTTTGGACGCGTAATCGTAGCGCCATCTCTTTTGCAAAGGGACACTTCAGCTTTGCCTTAAGTGTATGACGCGGTAGCGTTAATGTGCTAATGTCCATATATCCGGAATTGGTCATTCTATACTTTACAATCAGCGCTTGCTGGGAGTCCCCATACTATACTGCAAGTCTGTCTCATGCCATCAAAGAAAGCCTCGCGAGGGCGGACAAACACGTACTGGGCCTGCAGTCTTCCGTCCCTTCGTCCTTGTAGAAGCCCTCTAGGCAGTTGCACAGGCCCTCGGAGCACGTGTAGTTTGAGCCGTTGCAGTCCTGCGCGTTGTAGCACGACTCTCGAGGCTCGTGTCCTGCAAGTGCGACAGGTGGCGTAACGCAAGTTTTAAGGCGATAGCCTGTAATGGCTCATTCTCCCGTCCGTCCGGCGTCCGTTACATCCAGCAACTCGGTAATAAAAAAAAATCTTTGTGCACGATGGGATTCAAACCACCATCATTTCGCTCCGCAGCCGAGCGTGCTAACAACTACGCTACTTCCTGCTTTTTATTGTCTTTATTGATGTTTCGACAACTACACTACTTCCTTCCAACGCATATGTATTTCTCCTGGTCTAGGACGCTGCAGAGCGTTTGCGGACAGGCGTCGAATCAGACGGATGCCTCCCAAACGCCCTCCAGTGTCTCCACCATTTAGGATTCACAAACAATTGTGTACTTAATTAACATATTAACCACACGTCAGCGACACAAGCAGCAACACCACGTTAAAGGCTTTCGCCTCACCGCACTTTAGATCAACAAAATGCCCCCCCCCCCCCCCCCCCCACGAAATTTTTTTAAGCATGCGTTCAGTGAATGAGTGGCTTCCCTGCTGTCGCGTTACCGAAGACGGACTATCTTCGTAGGTTGGGGCAGTTATCTTGATATCTGCTGCTAAGATGTCTTCATTTCGTTTTTTATCTGAGCTATTCTCACTGACGTATACACCCGGCCATTCTGTTAACACTGTCACCCGAGTGTCGAACAAACGGCCGTACAGCGGGCTGCTACGAAGCGAAGTGACGAAACAGCCGCGGATACGCGCATGCGCAAAACGTTCTTGCTGTTTTCATTCTGTTTTTCCGCTCCACTTTGCCAAAGAGCGGCATACGTACGGCTGTTTCTTCTGCACCATGGTGATAACAACCACCGCTCAAGCGCTCTCCCTGTTAAATCTGGCGTCCCTCAGGGATCTGTGCTCGGCCCACTCTTGTTTCTAATATATATTAATGATCTAGCTTCGCATGTGTCATGTAAAATTCGTATCTTCGCTGATGACTGCGTAATCTATCGCACTGTCACTAACATTTCTGATCAAATGGCCCTTCAAAACGACCTTAACAGCGTCCATAAATGGTGCGACTTCTGGCTAATGACGCTAAATGCTAACAAATGCAAACTCGTTTCCTTTCATCGAAAACACAACCCCCTTATTTTTTCCTATGAAGTTGCTAACTCGTTTATCGAAAGCGTCCAATCGTTTAGGTATCTCGGTATCACCCTCTGCAGCGATCTTTCTTGGCGAACACCCATTACCACGATCATATCATCTGCTAACAGATCTCAAGGATTCATGAAACGTCATCTTCGTCACGCCCCGCAACACGTGAAGCTTCTCGCCTATAAAACCCTCATCAGACCCAAACTTGAGTACGCCAGCCCCATCTGGAGCCCACACCATGTATACCTAACAAATGCACTCGAATCAGTTCAAAACTGCGCCACTCGTTTCATTCACTCTGCATGTTCATACACCACCAGCGTTTCAGCTCTGAAGAAGAATTCCGGTCTTGAATGCCTCGCAGACCGCCGCCGTATCGCCAGCCTCTGTTTTCTCCATAAGTTTTTCTATAGCTCTAAAAATCAACCACCCTACATAATTAATCAGAACCGCATATCTCACCACACTGCCCATCTGTTTCAGATTGCCCGCCCTGTGCCTCGTACTGCAACTTTTTCAGGCTCATTTTTTTCCCCGAACTTTTGTGGACTGGAATGCCCTCCCCATCGATAAAGCTGCCATCACGCGCCCGTCTGTATTTTAAGGTACTGTAGGCAATTATTTCAAGAAATGACTTGTACTTGTTGATGAATATGTTAACCCACCCCTTATGTAATACCCCCTGAAGGGAGTCTTTAAGGTGAATAAAGTGAAGTGAAGAAGATACTGTTAAGGAATCGGCCGGGTGTACATACATGCGTACTTCTGTAAGAATAAAATAATTTATTGTTATAAATGTTATATAATTGTTATACAATTAATTATAACGAATAAAATAAAGTATTGGGACTGTTGGTCGAAACGCCGCTGCAAGCTGGCTTGGAAACTTAATACTTCTACCTGCGTATCTGCGTTTGCTTCCAACGCCCTGTCGTTGCAAATTAAAAAAAAAGCAAAGTAATGGTTTTTCATCGGACGTTGTGAAGCCAACAACCCACAACCGTAGTCAGACTTTGCATTCAACAAGAGCACAGTGATAAAATTGCAGCGAACATAGACGCTGACATCGCCCTGGCTGTTGAGGGCGCCTACCCAACAAGCTGCGTTTTCTGTTCTGTATTACGCATGAGGGAGCTCGTGTTGCCGGGGGCTGTCAAATGTTCGCGTACTACTTTGCGCTGACAGCCAACGGCTGAGTAATGCTGCTCTGTACTGATTGCATCAGAGGAAAAAAAAAACTTTTTGCACACGTTTCTACCTGTCGAAAGACGGGCCTGGTTACTGGAGGAGATAGTAAGCTTTACTGAAACACAACTGAATGACCACCAAAGCTAGCTAATCAAAGATGACGAAAGCACGCCGTGGTTTCAAAAACTTCAATAGATAAACATTCCATAGAATATAGACATAGTAAAATAGGAAATAAGTGACTGATATATTATATCGTTTATAAAATATACAGACGGTCAAATACTGCATATAGAAACTATATACTGTGCTGCATATAATATCCTTAAAGAAGTTTCTGTGAGGAATATCGTCATATAGTTCTGGGTAGCCACAGCTTGCAGAGTAGAAACGGACACTTTTCTCACCGCTGTCGGTTCCCTTCCTCTGAGAGTTTCTGGTGGGACGGCCGTACATATCACGATGAATTACGCAACGAAGCGTACTACATGCCTAGTTTTCTAATCACTTACCTCGGCGGCATCTCGTGACATTGTCTCCGTGCAGCAGCACCCTTCGGAAGAGCGGCTTGCAGCGGCAGATGGAGTGGTGACAGTACGAGTTGTTGTCGTTCACCTCGCAGTTCTCGTGACGAGAGCAGCTCTCCCCGAGCTCGATGCCTGCGGGACGCATAAAAAGAGACACTCAGCGAGAGCTAAAAGGTGGGGAAGGAGCGATAAGGGAACTGCTGGTTCTTGACTGGCACTAAAGGAAGCAGTGGAAACACTAAGGGCAGTAGAATAGAATGGGCCACTGCCCCCCAACACGTTTCTTTTTGTCTTCGTCCTGAGTCTTCGTTTTGCTGTTTCCTTTTCCCGCCGCGGTGGCTCAGTGGTTAGGGCGCTCGACTACTGATCCGGAGTTCCCGGGCTCGAACCCGACCGCGGCGGCTGCGTTTTTATGGAGGAAAAACGCTAAGGCGCCCGTGTGCTGTGCGATGTCAGTGCACGTTAAAGATCCCCAGGTGGTCGAAATTATTCCGGAGCCCTCCACTACGGCACCTCTCTCTTCCTTTCTTCTTTCACTCCCTCCTTTATCCCTTCCCTTACGGCGCGGTTCAGGTGTCCAACGATATATGAGACAGATACTGCGCCATTTCCTTTCCCCAAAAAACCAATTATTATTATTATTCCTTTCATGCTGTCTCCTTTGTCGTCAAGTGCAGATTTTGTGTTCACGTAAAATACGAATTTCCAAAAGGCCATTCATCGGCATAACGCAGTACCGAGTAAAACCAATTCGAGTAAAACCAATTCGGCAGCCACATAAGAATGGAGGAAAAACGCTAAGGCGCCCGTGAGCTGTGCGATGTCAGTGCACGTTAATGATCCCCAGGTGGTCGAAATTATTCCGGAGCCCTCCACTACGGCACCTATCTCTTCCTTTCTTCTTTCACTCCCTCCTTTATCCCTTCCCTTACGGCGCGGTTCAGGTGTCCAACGATATATGAGACAGATACTGCGCCATTTCCTTTCCCCAAAAACCAATTATTATTATTAGCCACATAAGACTGCTTACGCGTGGGAATCCGAAAGCATTACTGCCCCTGGGTGAATTGACACCCATACACACACCCGCGCGTATGACACCGCCGTTACGCTGTAAGTCGAACGCTTACATCAAAGTTTTGATACAAAAATTGTTTTTTGAGGAAAGGAGGCGGCGCATTCACTGTCTCACATCTCGGTGAACGTTTCAACTGCGCCTTAGGGAAGAAGTAAAGAGTCTGAGAAGGCGGCAATTGAAGGTACATATGTTGTCGGTTCGAATCCCTGTCTCAAGCTAGCCTCCAACTTAACACATGTAAGCTATATGCAACGATAAATAGCATACACCATCCGGAACGCCGGGTGCTCATAATTTTAGTGCGAAACTTGTGGGGAAAACTGGCGCCACATTCAGGTCGTCCAGCGGAGAGTATATATAGACGAACAATATGTACAGGACCACCACCACCATGATATCTGAAACCTGTTTTAATATCTGCAGCGGGTTCTTAGACTCAGGATATTAAAATTATTTTTTGAATATGGCGGAGTGCTTGGCTTGAAGCACTCTGGCACGGGTCGGCCCGGTATTGCACTGCCTCCGGGATCGGCCCGGGGCATATTAGCGCGGCGCGTCTTTCCTTTCACTCTTTGCTCTCCTATCCTTTACCCCTCCTACTTTCAGCACGCGACAGCGAGCGTGGCTCGGCTTGAGCCAGTAGGCAGGCCCGTGCACTTTCCTTTTCTTTCTTCCTATCAGCAGCAGCAGTATTGTCTGAAATGGCAGTACTCGGCTTGCTGTGGGCATCATACGGTCGCTTGATTAAGTCAACCTATTTCTACAATTGCTGAGATTTTATGCACCGTCACTGAGTACACACTAACGCACACATGCCACCCGGTTTGCTCGTAATGGGAGTAGCAATTCTCCCGCATTGAAAAAAGAAGATTCAAGAGAATATACAGAATTCTGTGGGTAGTCGGTAGGATTGTATCAAACAGCGGTCGCACCCTGCATTTTTCGAGCGCATCATGCTTTTCTTTTTCCGTGCGCCACTACTTGACAACGGTCTCCATGGTAACAAAGCATGATGTAACTCTTCGTAGAAATAAACGAAATGCCAAAAGTCACCGTAGTGGCTCTGACAGAGGCTGCACGCGGTAAGAACAGCGCCGCGTCGGAAGAAACCAGGGCTCAAGTGTCCGAGTAATCACCAGGTGACGTAACCACCGCCATGGGAACGCGAGCGAAGAGATTGATGGGACTCCAGAGCGAGGAATCTGTCTTCGACAGATTGCTTGCGCAGCGAGATTTATCGTTGCGCACTCGAAAACGAATTGTTCCGCAAATGGGTGCAGCACATAATGGATTGTATGGAGGCTTTTATATCTACACACGATTCAGTTTTCGTTTTTCCATTTCTCCCATTTTCTCGTTTTTTGAGACCGCCACCTTAACGCCATAAAGTAAAGCAAATTGTATTTTATCATGTGACCCTGTATGGTCACGTGACCATGTGTTGTCACGTTGTCTGCTTTGGTCTATATGTAGGCCATGGCGAAGGCGTTAGTGTGTGTCAGGTGGTGGTAGACTTAATGCACTGCAACCACCGCTGCAAAAAGATAAACGGTAGAGGAATTTTGTTGCGATAGCTACATTACGGTAGCATTTGGAGCCTTCGGCGTGGCAGAGCTGCCACCACGTCTCAAGAAAATATTATTTTCTGTTTTATGTTGGATTTTATGTTGGCCTTTTTCTCTTGTTGCCTCCATTGATATCTTGGGTTCAATAACTTATTACTAGTTTCAAGAAAATATGGCTAAGTAATTGAACCGAAGATATCAATGGAGGGAACAAGAGAAAGGCCAACATAAAATCAATTTGAATAAACAACTTTCAACTGGAAGTACATTCTTGATTGATAACAAACTGCGCAGCTAGATGTCTCTTAAAAAGCTTTCTACGTCGCTATATTGCATGCAGTGGCAGATGATGTCGGTTTGAGAGAATTTCCTGCCCACCTGTAGTTCGGTTCCCACGTTCGTCGCCACGTTTGATGTCTCCAAGAAGACTTTCGATTTCTCATGCTATCCACATGCACCTCTAAAGTTTTTATAAAGTTGATCTTAGTTTCAGCGAGGAGAAAAAAAAAGGAAAGCATGACACAAGTACAAACACCACACTGCGGGGGAATTACAAGCGAAAGCTGCTTTCCGTCCGCGAAATTCCGTTCCCGGGAAAAAATACATTTCCTGTCTATAGGAATAACCCTGCTAGCATCCGCGGACATAGAATAGCCTCTAAGCTGAAAACAAAATGTCTATACCCGTTAATCAGGCGGAAACGACGGTCCTCGCCGTGGCTCCTGCGCACGAGTGGAGATAAGCAGCTTTATTTTTGCGGCGCGTGTCCGAAATAAGTGTGAAAAAAGTGTGGGGGAAAAAATAAAAAAATAAGCGCGCAGTTTTAACCAGGGCTCTCCCGGCTGGCCTCGCAGAGCCGGCTGCATAATACGATGTGGGCTGGCGTGTGCAAGACCCAGCAATGTTGCCCAGGAAATCCCGAGCACAGAAAGAAGAAACGATAACGAAGGGGAAATATCCGTGTAAGCGTGCTCCGTTTAAGCCTCTCTAGGAGCCTGTACAGATCGTTCGGCATTTTTGGCGCGAAAAAAGCAGGAGTAAATTTCAATATACAGACGTCAGCGATATTTTGTGGGCCATCATCGGGCAGACACGACCAAAATCATGCGCGTAAGGTCACTATCGATACGTATTTTCGCCACTCCTATGCCACGTGCCTGTTACTAAAACTACTACCGTATTTTTTAAATTTGTTGGTTGCGTAGTTATCTCTCAGCAAGCTAGTGTAGCAATTCAGTTTTGTTCGGTGATTAAGTGGCCACTGGAACGGAGAGAAAGATTCCTGAAGTACGAGCACGGACGATTTGAATTTTTGGTAAATAAAATTTCGACCATAACTTGCTGGCAGAGAACTCACTCTCTACACGTATAGATTAATAAAGAAGAAACAATTTTGAAATGGCTCAATTCATCGTCGTTTTTTTTCTGCTAAGCCTACACTACGCTTCTGCGTTCTACAAAGTCTTCCCAGCACACCCACTCCCACCCCAATCCACACATTAATGTCCTACCTCCAAGTCGTGTCTAACGCTCAAAGTACTGACTCTCTAATCTTTCTAATTAGCACCTGCAGTGGGCAGAGAAATCTGCCCTCTGTCGTAAACTGCAAAAATCACGATTAGCTTTTTCCCTGCGGATTACATGACGCAATATGCTTTAAATTGTAGTTTTTTTTTTCCTGTGACACGTAAACTGTTTTTGTAGCGATAGCTACATTACGGTAGCATTTCGAGGAGCCTTCAGCGTGGCGGCGCCGCCACCCTGGGGCTGTGCGCCGCCACGCTGTCACGTGGTTGGTCACGTGGTGCGGAGCAGCTGCCGGCGGCGCGGCGCCATGGCTGATCACGTGGTTCGTCACTTCGTTGGTCACGTGACCAAGTTCCACTCAGCCAGATATAGCTATCGCGTCACTCCAGGTTTAACCATAGCTAAACACCGCCAATTTTTTTTTCCATTTATGTGCTTACGGCCTGTCCCAATTCTACTCGCGGATGCTATAGGTGGCTCAGTGGTTAGCGCACTCGGCTACTTAGCCGGAATACACGGGTTCGAACCATCGAATGCGAAATGGTAAGCAGGGGCACGATTTTGTAACGTTTCATTTGGTTTTCATTTCATTTGGTCCCTTGCCATTGGTGGCTGCACCCGGTGACGTAGGCCGTGGGTATGACGTCACGATGGCCGTACCAGCAATATGCTCATAATGCCACTATATGCATAAACACGTATTTGCGGACTAGAGTTCACGCCGAGAATGACAGAGCAAGACGACGCATCTAACGCGCCTAACCAACATCATTAAGGATATGATAACCAATAGCAGAAATAGAGAGAACGTGAGAAATAATATCCCGCAAGATTTTGGTATTGTATATAAATCCAGCAATCAATCAACCAGTCAATTAATTTATTATTTAAAATTCATCCAATTATTATGGTTAATGTTGTGAAATGGCTTAAAGCTCGGATTACCTCTTTCAACCCTATAGATCAGATCATAAGCGGTGTTCTAGTTGCAAACCGGCTCTGCCTTGCATACGGCGGGATTAGTTCGAATCCCGCTACCAGCGGCAATGTCGCTCGTTCCTGAAATCAGTAGAGACGTCACCCCGTCTGGTGCTCGACTTTATATTTAGAGAGGAACATTCAGATGCTTTTAAGCACGAAACAGGAAAAGACAAAATGAGGGAGAGAGAGAGAGAGATGAAGTCACGTGACACCTTCGTGGCAGGGCGGGTAACTGCGGCTGAATTTCGGCAGGCAGATGCACTCGTGCCCCTTGCAGAAGGTGTTGGGAACCTTCTCGCAGTCCACATCGCTGTCGCATGCTTGGTCTGCGCAGAAAAAGAAGCGAAAAAGCAGAGAGAAATACAAATTATGTTCATTAGGCAGTCTTCACAAAAATTCACATATACAAAAACGAGAGACATTCTAGCGTATTTGCAGCAAAGCAAATTTCAAAGAGTTCGGTATCGTTGTACTGATGCGCTCCACGTGTACTAGATTACATTTTTTCTTTTATGACTGGCTAACATCCACAACCAATTGTGTTAAGAACGCATGAAAGATTGTACAAGAGAAAATATTCCATTGACGTCACTTTTCTAGCTCAGCGCCCATGTACATACGTTTTAGCATGTTCGTGTGCATACACTAAAACTTGCTGCGATTGAAAATACGCAAATGTGACACAATTGTTGTCAACCTCACGTATCATCTTTAATATAAGTGAGCAAGAACCGTTTTATGATTGACTTTTTTAAAAGCAGACGCTTTTCCGTCGGCTTAAGAAAATTCCATGTGTCACATCCTAGTGGATATAGCGCTTATAAATAGCGCATGTTGGAATTTAAGCGTCTTGTATTTAACGGCGCTTTAAGCATGATATTAAGTGCTACTGAGTTTTAAGCGCCTTTACAGACACGTGTATTGCCGGACAAAATTGACACTGCAGCTAAAAGAAGACCGTTTGGAACCGTTTACCTCCAAAGGTGAATAAACTCTCCTTCTCGAGACGTCGCTTAGCAGAAATTTTTTGAAGCCGTTTTAGAGGGGCACATGTTGGGCAAAGTTACAATTTAAGTGACGAGGCCAAACGCTCTAACCACTTCCGCCTCATTTTGTATTGCCCTTCCCCAGCCGGTAGTAGCCCAAATGTGGCTTTAGCACTGGATTGGTGCAACCGCGATTCGATTTTAATTTTTTTTAGTTTAAAACTTAACTCGTTAATGTGGAAACGTAGAAAAGAAACGGTGGTGTTACTATAAAATAAAAAGAAAAAGGAAGATGAGCGGTATGATGGTTCGAACAATTTGGCACAATTCTTTTCTACAAAATACTTCGATAGTGCGCCCAGTGCAATTTTCTGAAGAAGTGAGACCGATTTGGAGAGAAAATCGAAAGAAACGTCGTTACTTTTCTGAACCAATCGGTGCCAGGGTTGCTCCATGCTCCCGCAGCAATGCGGCAGAAAAATACGCAATAGCAAAAGCGCGACGTCTATCGCATGTTCGACGATTTCGAGAAACGAGAACGCAGTGAATACAATTCAAGGAATTTGAAGCGGGTAGTGGCGAGAATGATGTGCCGTCATTCGCAGTCATCGCGCTTGCCATTATGCAAATATAAAGCTTCACATTCTAAGTACCAAACGTCACATAGCCCTATTCTCCCGATATGTAGACGAGCGGAAAAAATATAAAATCAATTTATGAATAGGTTTGTCATTGACGGAATGTTCAGGAAACAGATTTAAAGCGATGTTACTCCGAAATCGCTTCTCCCTGCCTGCTTTCGTTCCTCGTATAAATAAAAGAACATATGAAAGGCGGGGCATTGTGATTCGACGAAAGATATATGCAGCCTAAAAGCTTTGATTCACTGCTACTTTTTCTTCCCTTTTGTGAACCATTAATAACACATCCCAGCAAAACGTACTGTTTTCGGTATAGTTCAGTACGGTCCTCTTTGCTCCATTCTTTCCTTGCAACCCATCAGCCGAATGCCACGAAGCTACACGCCCACCGAACGACCCGTCGTTTCTGCGATCCTATACTGAATTTTTAAGCAAATTCGGCCCGCTGAACGACTGTGTAGCAGACGACAACGCAAAACTTAAAAACCGCCAATGCTTAAGTATTTCTGCCGCCGCGAGAAATACGCAATACAGAACGGTGCAGTGTTGGGAGACATTGCAGGCATCAGGTAACAAGGAGCCGAACGCAGGAAACTCTTCCGGAAGTAAAATTCTGTTCATGATTGGGCGTGTGCTATACGTAAATAAGCCCTCTATCGATGATAAGGAGCTCACAGGGAGACCAATGAACAAAACCATTTCGTAATTGTAAACAAATTACACCCGAGATTAAGCCGGTGTTATCCGTTACCTGACACTCGATGATTAGATACTCTACCCGTGATGAGGCAATTCTATACGTGACTGGGGATTAACAAGCGCCGCGATGAACAATGAGTTGGGCTATCGCAGACAGGCGCGACGAAATTAAGAGAAGATGGAGAGGAGATTGCGTGATAATAGCGGCGTTTACATGGCTGCGACAAAGTCGCAGCGAGAACGGTTTTTGTCGCATTGACGCCATGTAAACAGCTCTCTCCGCTGCGTATTTGCTCTGGTGCAGATCGAGACGCAACTGCGTCTTCGAGAAATGCTTGTAAACACAACAGTGCCTCTAACCGAATCGACTGAGGAGTTGGGAGCCCCGAAAAGAGTGATGAACAAATGACTTCCGGTGGACCGCGTGAGTCGTCGTGCAACTTTTTTCAATGTGTGAGATGTTGACTGCTAGGAGATGAAAATCACTGTACCCTGAAGTGGGATTGTCTCAGCTGCTTCGCTTTAATTTCGAGCTGCGACGCCGGGCGGCACCACCGTCCCGAAAGCTTCAATGCGCCGCCAAGCCGCCAAGTAAAGAGTGGCTTGTCGCAGCGGCCGCTGCTCCAGTTCGCTCCGATGCGCTTCTGTCGCAGCCATGTAAACACACGACTGATTATCGTATTTGTTTGTATCCGGGAAGCAGCCAACCATGACGACGTTGCATTACCACCACATTCTTTTAACTCACGCACGCACGCACACACACGTACACACATGCTGCGCAAATGTGGCGTTGGCTGGTCGTTAGTTCCGCAAGAGTAAGGGGCTTGGAACGGGCGTCCAGAATCACAAAGCGAAGAGATGGGGCTTCTTTCCAGCTTCAGACTTCCTCGCCCTCTTCAACTGAAGCAACGACGTATAAATCTCTCCATTGTGTCGTCGTTTCCGCTTGTTCGTCTGCCGAGCGGCTGCGGAGTCGGCCATATGCCCTGCGCAGAACTCCGCAGTCTTGATTTTTGTCTGTTTCTTTTCTATGCTTTCTTGCGTTTTCTTCTATTGACGGAACGGAAGGCGGGAACCAATTCGACGACGAGACCTCGCCTTATTCGTCCCTAGGCTCGGAAAAAAGAATAAAAACTGTACGGAAGCTTTGCCCGCAGGCAGATAAGATGTGCGGCGCAGCAGCCACCAAGAGGGTGAGAGGAAATCTCGGTGCGGTAAAGGCGGGAAATATCTGACCTGGCTTTATCGGGCGCCTGTTCGTGCGTGCCTGCGTGTGTAAGCCTACTGACAACTTTTTTTTTTGCAGCAAGCGCTTAGTGCCCTGAAGCAGACTAGGCTATATTTGTGCTGTTCTAGTGGATGGCCTCGGATAACAAGGCGTTCCTTGTGTCTCGAAGATGGAGTAGCTTGGATAATCTCGGTTGAGGAAATGTGGAGGCTTTCGCGACAATTGCAGGGGTGACGTTACTTCACCATGGTGCTCTCGCCAAGTTTTTATATTCACTCAATTTTTTAGTTTCGTAATTCTTTCAAATGGTACTTTTTGATCGCGAAAAAAATGTGAAGTACGTATATAATAATTATAAGGAACGAAAAATCTTTTACAACTTCAAAATTAAAACAATTTACACAATTACAATTTTTAATGGGATTATAAATAGTGCCTCACATTATGTATTGTGCTTCACTGCTCAGTTTGGCATTCAACAAGAGGTTAAAAGGCCTCCGGTTGGCATATACAGGGCGTTCCTTATTTATCTGTCTCGGTTGTAAAAAAAATAATAATAATTGTTTTTTTTGGGAAAGGAAATGGCGCAGTATCTGTCTCATATATCGTTGGACACCTGAACCGCGGCGTAACGGAAGGGATAAAGGAGGGAGTGAAAGAAGAAAGGAAGAAGAGGTGCCGTAGTGGAGGGCTCCGGAAGAATTCCGACCACCTGGGCATCTTTAACGTGCACTGACATCGCACAGTACACGGGCGCCTTAGCGTTTTTCCTCCATAAAAACGCAGCCGCCGCGGTCGGGTTCGAATTGTAAAAAATTCTCCTGCGGGAGTTACTTAGCTCTTAGGGCTCAAGCACAGACCATAGGGTAGCTTATGGTAGTCTGAATCATTCAAAAAATGACTTCAATATCGGAGCTTGCCTGAATTGTCCGCAATCGGCGATAAACTGCAGTCGTCTCAGCGGAGGATTTTTGTCTAGGCGAACGGAGCGAAGGCGCAGCCGCTCACCCGGGTTCGAAACCGACCGCGGCGGCTGCGTTTCGATGGAGACGAAACGCTAAGGCACCCATGTGCTGTGCGATCTCGGTGCACGTCAAATATCCCCAGGTGGTCGAAATTATTCCGGAGCCCTCCACTACGGCACCTCTCTCTTCCTTTCTTCTTTCACTCCCTCCTTTATTCCTTCTCTTACGGAGCGGTTCAGGTGTCCGCCGATATGTGACACAACTACGTCATATCCTTTCCCCAAAATCCAATTTAGCGTTTTTCCTCCATAAAAACGCCAAGGCGCCCGTGTGCTGTGCGATGTCAGTGCACGTTAAAGATCCCCAGGTGGTCGAAAGTATTCCGGAGCCCTCCATTACGGCACCTATCTCTTCCTTTCTTCTTTCACTCTCTCCTTTATCCCCTGCCTTACGGCGCGGTTCAGGTGTCCAACGATATATGAGACAGATACTGCGCCATTTCCTTTCCCTCCAAAACCAATTATTATTATTATTATTATTTTTACAATTCATCATGAACTAATCACGCACGAAACCTGTTCATACTTATTATTGTGTAAATAATTTGTGTGTATATTCTATCCCTTCTATCCTCTCTTCCTATCCCCTTACCTCTTTCATTTCATTTCTCCATTCTGCTTGCTATCCTTTATTTCCGCTGCCCCAGATCAGGTGCTTCAGTATCGATGGCCGATGCCGGGGCTAGCAAAACCATTTCCTTCCTTTTTTTAATATTATTTTAATAAACCACTTATTACTACTACGGCACTGTCCCTGCCGCGGTGGCTAAGCGGCTAGGACGCTCGACTACTTATCCGGAGTCCCCAGGAGCGGCCTGCGTTTCGATGAAGGTGAAACGCTGAAAGCACCCGTGTGCTGTGCGATACCAGTGCATGTCAGATCCCCAGGAGGTCAAAATTACTCCAAAGCCCTCCATTATTGTGTAAATAGTTTGTACATAATACTTCTCCCCCTGTCCTCTATTCCTGTCCCCTCACCTCTTTCATTTCATTTCTCCATTCTGCCTGCTGTCCTATATTTCCGCTGCCCCAGCTCAGGTGCTTCAGTATCGATGGCAGATGCCGGGGCTAGCAAAAATCTTTTCCTTCCTTTTTACTATTATTTTTAATAAAACCACTACCACCACCAGCCCTCCATTAAGGCACCTCTTCTTCGTTCTTTCTTCTTTCACCCCCTACTTTATCCCTTCCCTTACGGCGCGGTTCGGGTGTCCATTGATATATGTGAGACTGCTACTGCAGCATTTACTTTCCTTAAAAAGAAAAAAAAATCTATCTTGGCCGCGCAATAAGCCTAACATTTATCCATTAAGCTTAAGATATGTTGCTGTGCTTTGTTGAGGTCATGGGAAGTTAAAACTAACTGAAGGCTTCCAGAACGCGCTGCAAGTGAAATATTTTCGCCATTATTTGCAAGGAATTTCAAGAATAAAAATGTAGTTTTCTGCAAAAACTCCAGACGACCTTTGAGCGTTGAAACAAATGACATGGGGCACAGTCTCTCGATTAGCTCGGTTCTATTCTGTCTACCGGTCGCTTTTTCGCTATTGAGCTGGAGCTCACCGCTATTAGAGTAATCTTCTGTACCCGGCGAAGCTTTGTACTTTCAGTCATTGGCAAAGACAGTTATGGCCCATATTTTATCGCTATTAAGGAAAACCTTTGTAGTTCCCTGATTGTTCGGTACAGCTTAGATGAGCAGTGTTTCCGAGAGGGGGCTGCATTTCTGGTTGTGTAAAATATATCCTCAAAAATAGGTATACAGCTCACCATAACTAGTTTGTACCTGGACTAAACGGCACGTCTTTATGACTACAACTGCACTGTGGAGCTGTTGAAACCGTAGCGAATTGTTTTCTCCACAGTTGTGTTCGGAGCGACGGTGCTTGACTGAGACATGAAAGGGGAAAAAAAAGTGTGACTGGACTCATGATGACGTGCTGCTAGCGCACCCTCCATACTTTTATCTGCTGAAGCACAAATAAGACGTTACGTCACAACTAATTAATGTGGATTAGCTCAACTAATCCAGGATATACAAAGCGAAAGATATCGGCGTTCTCTGTGTTCATTGGCGTTGGCGTCGACAATGCTCTAGACCGCGATGGCTTTGAGCAAAGGAAGGGCGCATAACTGGCTCCCTGGATATGCGGACGCGTCTGTCTGTTGTTGCAAGGAAGAAGGAAGAGGAAAGTGCACAGGCCTGCTCAGTGGCTCAAACCGAGCCACAATCGCTACCACGTGCAGATAGTATGAGAGTTGAAAGATGGGATAGAAAGACAGGATAGTAAAGACGCGCTAAAGACAAGGCCGTTCCCGGAGGTAGTGCAATACCGGGCCAACCGGTGGCGGGAGTGAAGCATCCTTCAAACTCTCCGCCACATTTACAAAATTAAGTCCAATTGGACCCGTAACAGATACTCTAAGGGGTCCGGAGCGCGTCATTTGTGCTTTGATACATGTGGCGGCGGTTAGAGAGAGAGATGTTGCCTGAATGCATTAGCGCTGACACCGTTGTGGCTGACAGGCGGTACTGCAGCAATACCTAGGCCGCAGTGTTCATTTGGGGATAAATCTCTCGCGATCAACCATTGACTCCATGCCACCTCCCAGGGTGACAGGGACGGCGCGCTGCCTATCCAGTGTGTGGAAAGCAACCAAAGCAGGCTTTTGCAGTTGGACACCAACGCCACGTACATGAAAGCGATATTGAGGTCTTCACTGACCCACTGAGCCGGTTGTGCGCCTTTCCTTTCGTGAAAATGAACGGCCTTCCTTTGCAATGTTGTCAACGCCAATGAACTCTATGAACGCCGTCGGCTCACTTGTTTCGTTTGGTTTTTGAGGAAAGGAAATGGCATAGTAACCGTCTCACATATCTCGGTGGACACCCGAACCGCGCCGTAAAGGAAGGGATAAAGGAGGGAGGGAATAATAATAAATTGGTTTTTGGGGAAAGGAAATGACGCAGTCTCTGTCTCATATATTGTTGGACACCTGTACCGCGCCGTTAGGGAAGGGATAAGAGAGGGAGTGAAAGAAGAAAGGAAGAAGGAGGTGCCGTAGTGGAGGGCTCCGGAATAATTTCGACCACCTGGGGAACTTTAACGTGCACTGACATCGTACAGCACACGGGCGCCTTAGCGTTTTTCCTCCATAAAAACGGAGCCGCCGCGGTATAAAGAGAGAAACTGAACATTGAAAGATAGATTTTGAGGAAAGGCGCGGCGCTGCGCAATGGCGGAGCACCTGTGGCTCGGTGCTACTAGTGGCGCATGCGCAGTAGTGACCAGGGGGCGAGAGAAATAGAGAAATATCCGCGGCGAGGCGCGCGTTGTGATGTCATGTGCCTCCTCGGTGCACCGCCAAGGCGAAATCGCAAGTTCGCGGCCAGTAAATGTTTCGCTTTAAAACATGACTAAGTCTGTAGTCCCTCTGCATATACACTCACCTATACTTAACGTTCTTATGCATAATGAGTGCGGACTCTGAAGGTGACCATTCCCGCACTCGGTCGCGCAATCGAGCGGGACGCGGCTGTGTATTGCGAATGTGCTATAAGTTCTAACCTTGTTTCGAAGGAAAATAAAAGCCACCGCTAGCCGTGCGATGCATCACGCGGACGCACAGGAAAAAGAGAAAAAAATTGGCAGTTACTTAGCTCAGCTATGCCATGATATACGTAGCGAGACCTGTAGTTCCCCGCTGGTTACGCATGTTGTCGAGTTTGTTGTTGTGGCTAAAATGTTAAGCATTGAAGAAGTGTTTGATGAGACACATTGTTTATTTATTCAATTGTTTGGACAAAGATGAACACTGCCCGATGATTGGTAAAGTAACACGCAGTTGTCTCAATGCTGCCTACACCGTATTTAGACTGGTTGCTTTCTCTCAGATACAAAAGGTCAATCCTTCCGGTCCAGGATACGGAGTACCCAGGTTCGAACCCGACCGCGGCGGCTGCGTTTCAATGGAGCCGAAACGCTAAGGCGCCCGTGCGCTGTGCGATGTCAGCGCACGTTAAAGATCCCCATGTGGTCGAAAATGTCCCGGAGCGTTCCACTACGGCACCTCTTTCTTCTCTCAGTCCCTCCTGTCTGTCTGTCCTTTACGGTGCTGTTCAGGTGTCCGCCGATACAGTAAGACAGATACTGCGCCATTTCCTTTCCCTCAAAACCAAATTTTCATAAAACGCCGGTGCACTATGATGCGTTCAGCGGAACGGTATGTGTGATCCATGCGAACCCGCCGCGGTGGCTCAGTGGTTAGGGCGCTCGACTACTGATCCGGAGTTCCCGGGTTCGAACCCGACCGCGGAGGCTGCGTTTTTATGGAGGAAAAATGCTAAGGCGCCCGTGTGCTGTGCAATGGCAGCGCACGTTAAAGATCCCCAGGTGGTCGAAATTATTCCGGAGCCCATCACTACGGCACCTCCTTCTTCCTTTCTTCTTTCACTCCCTCCTTTATCCCTTCCCTTACGGCGCGGTTCAGGTGTCCAACGATATATGAGACAGATACTGCGCCATTTCCTTTCCCCAAAAACCAATTATTGTTATGATCCATGCGACACCGACACCGCGGACCGCGGCCGTCAGGTTAAATTGGTTTGTGGGGAAAGGAAATGGCGCAGTATTTGTTTCCCTTATCGGCGGACACCTTAACCGCGCCATTAGGGAAGGAATAAAGGAGGGACTCCGGAAGAAAGAGGTGCCACAGTGGAGGACTTCTCCTCGCGCATGCACAACACGGCTCTCCAGGAATTACGCGAAACTGCTTAACCTCGGCCAGTGTAGCTCACGCTACAAAAAATCACAGCATTGCTCTCCTCTACTGAGGGACTACTCGGATTCAAACTCGACCGCGGCGGCTGCGTTTCGATGGAGGCGACACGCAAATTGTCCCCATAGACGCCTCAGCCCGCGCGCTCAACAACCGGGCATCGCCTCGACAGTCACCGCCTAAGGTATCATAACCTAATGCGACTATCACTTACAAAAGAAATTATTCAATTATATCAAACACAACGTAGCCGTTCTCATCCCCCTGCGAAGGAGCTAACTAAAAGTGAGGAGTGTTGGCTTCCTCGCTTATATACCATCACGGTACTGTGCTCGGCAGTGCTGCAGTATTTGAATCCGGCTTTTCACGGGGAGTGCCCTCATTGTGGATGCGCGTTCTTGGACGTGTACCACATGGTGTGGGCATGCCCCTCTAACCCTGATTACCCCCCTTTCCCCACACCTTCCGAGGGAGCTGGGAGGCTGCTCTGCTCGGCTGCTCTACGTTAGAGAGCCAGAGAGATCTCGTCGCTAGGGCCCGAGCTGCCCCTGAAGCCACAGGCGTCCCGGACTAGGGACCTCTCATAAAATTTGTGGGGAGCTGTCCCTTCAGTCTACAACTTCCGCCTACAACTCCGTCCATGACACTCATTAGTCAAGAAAGGCTTACGCCTTAAGATTTGGCAGAGAAGGGTAACACTGCATACGTGTGGTAGCGCGAAAACTTCCCTTTTCGAGATGGCTCAGTGGTTAGGGCGCTCGACTACTGATCCGGAGTTCCCGGGTTCGAACCCGACCGCGGCGGCTGCGTTTCGATGGAGGAAAAATGGTAAGGCGCC
Organism: Amblyomma americanum; assembly: GCF_052857255.1. NCBI lineage: Eukaryota > Metazoa > Arthropoda > Arachnida > Ixodida > Ixodidae > Amblyomma > Amblyomma americanum. Next base: position 200,449,027 of record NC_135501.1, on the reverse strand, counting down.
CGTGTGCTGTGCGATGTCAGTGCACGTTAAAGATCCCCAGGTGGTCGAAATTATTCCGGAGTCCTCCACTACGGCACCTATTATTTCCTTTCTTCTTTCACTCCCTCCTTTATCCCTTCCCTTACGGCGTGGTTCAGGTGTCCAACGATATATGAGACAGATACTGCGCCATTTCATTTCCCCAAAAACCAAACAACAACACTTCATCATGAACTAATCACGCGCGAAACCTGTTCATACTTATTATTGTGTAAATAATTTGTGTGTATATTCTAACCCTTCTATCCTCTCTTCCTATCCCCTCACCTCTTTCATTTCATTTCTCCATTCTGCCTGCTATCCTTTATTTCCGCTGCCCCAGCTCAGGTGCTTCATGCAGTAGCGATGGCAGATGCCGGGGCTAGCAAAATCTTTTCCTTCCTTTTTATTATTATTATTTTATTAAACCACTTATTACAACTACGGCACTGTCCCTGCCGCGGTGGCTCAGTGGCTAGGGCGCTCGGCTACTGATCCGGAGTCCCCAGCGGTGGCCTGCGTTTCGATGAAGATGGAACGCTGAAAGCAACCGTGTGCTGTGCGATACCAGTGCATGTCAGATCCCCAGGAGGTCAAAATTACTCCAAAGCCCTCCATTACGGCACCTCTTCATCATTCTTTCTTCTTTCACCCCCTACTTTATCCCTTTCCTTACGGCGCGGTTCGGGTGGTAGTAGTTTTATTAAAAATAATAGTAAAAAGGAAGGAAAAGATTTTTGCTAGCCTCGGCATCTGCCATCGATACAGAAGCACCTGAGGTGGGGCAGTGGAAATAAAGGACAGCAGGCAGAATGGAGAAATGAAATGAAAGAGGTGAGGGGACAGGAATAGAGGACAGGGGGAGAAGTAATATGGTGTCCATTGATATATGTGAGCCTGCTACTGCAGCATTTACTTTCCTTAAAAAGAAAAAAAAATCACTCTTGGCCGCGCAATAAGCCTAACATTTATCCATTAAGCTTAAGATATGTTGCTGTGCTTTGTTGAGGTCATGGAAAGTTAAAATTAACTGAAGGCTTCCAGAACGCGCTGCAAGTGAAATATTTTCGCCTTCATTTGCAAGGAATTGCAACAATAAAAATGTAGTTTTCCGCAAAAAGTCCAGACGACCTTTGAGCGTAGAAACAACTGACATGGGGCACACAGTGTCTCGATTAGCTCGGTTCTATTCTCTCTACCGGTCCTTTTCGTTGTGGAGTTTTCGCTATTGAGCTGGAGCTCACCGCTATTAGAGTAGCCTTCTGTACCCGGCGATGCTTTGTACTTTCAGTCACTGGCAATGACAGTTATGGCCCATATTTTATCGCTATAAGGAAAACCTTTGTAGTTCCTTGGTTGTTCGGTACAGCTTAGATGAGCAGTGTTTCCGAGAGGGGGCTGCATTTCCGGTTGTGTAAAATATATCCTCAAAAATAGGTATACAGCTCACCGTAACTAGTTTGTACCTGCACTAAACGGCATGTGTTTATGACTACTAACTGCACTGTGGAGCTGTTGAAACCGTAGCGAATTGTTTTCTCCACAGTTGTGTTCGGAGCGACGGCGCTTGACTGAAAGACATGAAAGGGGAAAAGGAAGTGTGACTGGACTCGCGATGACGTGCTGCTAGCGCACCCTCCATACTTTTATCTGCTAAAGCACAAATAAGGCGTTACGTCACAACTAATTAATGTGGATTAGCTCAACTAATCCAGGATATACAAAGCGAAAGATATCGGCGTTTTCTGTGTTCATTGGCGTTGGCGTCGACAATGCTCTAGACCGCGATGGCTTTGAGCAAAGGAAGGGCGCATAACTGGCTCCCTGGATATGCGGACGCGTCTGTCTGTTGTTGCAAGGAAGAAGGAAGAGGAAAGTGCACAGGCCTGCTCACTGGCTCAAGCGGAGCCACAATCGCTACCACGTGCAGATAGTAGGAGAGTTGAAAGATGGGATAGAAAGACAGGATAGTAAAGACGCGCTTAAGACAAGGCCGACCCCGGAGGTAGTGCAATACCGGGCCAATCGGTGGCGGAAGTGAAGCATCCTTCAAACTCTCCGCCACATTTACAAAATTAAGTCCAATTGGACCCGTAACAGATACTCTAAGGGGTCCGGAGCGCGTCATTTGTGCTTTGATACATGTGGCGGCGGTGAGCGAGAGAGATGTTGCCTGAATGCATTAGCGCTGACACCGTTGTGGCTGACAGGCGGTACTGCAGCAATACCTAGGCCGCAGTGTTAATTTGGGGATAAATCTCTCGCGATCAAGCATTGACTCCATGCCACCTCCCAGGGTGACAGGGACGGCGCGCTGCCTATCCAGTGTGTGGAACGCAACCAAAGCAGGCTTTTGCAGTTGGACACCAACGCCACGTACATGAAAGCGATATTGAGGTCTTCACTGACCCACTGAGCCGGTTGTGCGCCTTTCCTTTCGTGAAAATGAACGGCCTTCCTTTGCAAAGTTGTCAACGCCAATGAACTCTATGAACGCCCTCGGCTCACTTGTTTCGTTTGGTTTTTGAGGAAAGGAAATGGCATAGTAACCGTCTCACATATCTCGGTGGACACCCGAACCGCGCCGTAAAGGAAGGGATAAAGGAGGGAGGGAATAATAATAAATTGGTTTTTGGGGAAAGGAAATGACGCAGTCTCTGTCTCATATATCGTTGGACACCTGAACCGCGCCGTTAGGGAAGGGATAAGAGAGGGAGTGAAAGAAGAAAGGAAGAAGGAGGTGCCGTAGTGGAGGGCTCCGGAATAATTTCGACCACCTGGGGAACTTTAACGTGCACTGACATCGTACAGCACACGGGCGCCTTAGCGTTTTTCCTCCATAAAAACGGAGCCGCCGCGGTATAAAGAGAGAAACTGAACATTGAAAGATAGATTTTGAGGAAAGGCGCGGCGCTGCGCAGTGGCGGAACACCAGTGGCTCGGTGCTACTAGTGGCGCATGCGCAGTAGTGACCAGGGGGCGAGAGAAATAGAGAAATATCCGCGGCGAGGCGCGCGTTGTGATGTCATGTGCCTCCTCGGTGCACCGCCAAGGCGAAATCGCAAGTTCGCGGCCAGTAAATGTTTCGCTTTAAAACATGACTAAGTCTGTAGTCCCTCTGCATATACACTCACCTATACTTAACGTTCTTATGCATAATGAGTGCGGACTCCGAAGGTGACCATTCCCGCACTCGGTCGCGCAATCGAGCGGGACGCGGCTGTGTATTGCGAATGTGCTATAAGTTCTAACCTTGTTTCGAAGGAAAATAAAAGCCACCGCTAGCCGTGCGATGCATCACGCGGACGCACAGGAAAAAGAGAAAAAATTGGCAGTGACTTAGCTCAGCTATGCCATGATATACGTAGCGCGACCTGTAGTTCCCCGCTGGTTACGCATGTTGTCGAGTTTGTTGTTGTGGCTAAAATGTTAAGCATTGAAGAAGTGTTTGATGAGACACATTGTTTATTTATTCAATTGTTTTGACAAAGATAAACACTGCCCGATGATCGGTAAAGTAACACGCAGTTGTCTCAATGCTGCCTACACCGTATTTAGACTGGTTGCTTTCCCTCAGATACAAAAGGTCAATCCTTCCGGTCCAGGATACGGAGTACCCAGGTTCGAACCCGACCGCGGCGGCTGCGTTTCAATGGAGCCGAAACGCTAAGGCGCCCGTGCGCTGTGCGATGTCAGCGCACGTTAAAGATCCCCATGTGGTCGAAAATGTCCCCGAGCGTTCCACTACGGCACCTCTTTCTTCTCTCAGTCCCTCCTGTCTGTCTGTCCCTTACGGTGCTGTTCACGTGTCCGCCGATACAGTAAGACAGATACTGCGCCATTTCCTTTCCCCCAAAACCAAATTTTCATAAAACGCCGGTGCACTATGATGCGTTCAGCGGAACGGTATGTGTGATCCATGCGAACCCGCCGCGGTGGCTCAGTGGTTAGGGCGCTCGACTACTGATCCGGAGTTCCCGGGTTCGAACCCGACCGCGGAGGCTGCGTTTTTATGGAGGAAAAATGCTAAGGCGCCCGTGTGCTGTACGATGGCAGCGCACGTTAAAGATCCCCAGGTGGTCGAAATTATTCCGGAGCCCTCCACTACGGCACCTCCTTCTTCCTTTCATCTTTCACTCCCTCCTTTATCCCTTCCCTTACGGCGCGGTTCAGGTGTCCAACGATATATGAGACAGATACTGCGCCATTTCCTTTCCCCAAAAACCAATTATTATTATGATCCATGCGACACCTGCGGTGGAAACCGACACCGCGGACCGCGGCCGTCAGGTTAAATTGGTTTGTGGGGAAAGGAAATGGCGCAGTATTTGTTTCACTTATCGCCGGACACCTTAACCGCGCCATTAGGGAAGGAATAAAGGAGGGACACCGGAAGAAAGAGGTGCCACAGTGGAGGACTTCTCCTCGCGCATGCACAACACGGCTCTCCAGGAATTACGCGAAACTGCTTAACCTCGGCCAGTGTAGCTCACGCTACAAAAAATCACAGCATTGCTCTCCTCTACTGAGGGACTCTTCGGATTCAAACTCGACCGCGGCGGCTGCGTTTCGATGGAGGCGACACGCAAATTGTCCCCATAGACGCCTCAGCCTGCGCGCTCAACAACCGGGCATCGCCTCGACAGTCACCGCCTTAGGTATCATAACCTAATGCGACTATCACTTACAAAAGAAATTATTCAATTATATCAAACACAACGTAGCCGTTCTCATCCCCCTGCGAAGGAGCTAACTAAAAGTGAGGAGTGTTGGCTTCTTCGCTTATATACCATCACGGTACTGTGCTCGGCAGTGCTGCAGTATTTGAATCCGGCTTTTCACGGGGAGTGCCCTCATTGTGGATGCGCGTTCTTGGACGTGTACCACATGGTGTGGGCATGCCCCTCTAACCCTGCTTACCCCCTTTCCCCACACCTTCCGAGAGAGCTGGGAGGCTGCTCTACTCGGCTGCTCTACGTTAGAGAGCCAGAGAGATCTCGTCGCTAGGGCCCGAGCTGCCCCTGAAGCCACTGGCGTCCCGGACTAGGGTCCTCTCATAAAATTTGTGGGGAGCTGTCCCTTCAGTCTACAACTTCCGCCTACAACTCCGTCCATGACACTCATTAGTCAAGAAAGGCTTACGCCTTAAGATTTGGCAGAGAAGGGTAACACTGTATACGTGTGGTAGCGCGAAAACTTCCCTTTTCGCGGTGGCTCAGTGGTTAGGGCGCTCGACTACTGATCCGGAGTTCCCGGGTTCGAACCCGACCGCGGCGGCTGCGTTTCGATGGAGGAAAAACGGTAAGGCGCCCGTGTGCTGTGCGATGTCAGTGCACGTTAAAGATCCCCAGGTGGTCGAAATTATTCCGGAGTCCTCCACTACGGCACCTATTATTTCCTTTCTTCTTTCACTCCCTCCTTTATCCCTTCCCTTACGGCGTGGTTCAGGTGTCCAACGATATATGAGACAGATACTGCGCCATTTCCTTTCCACAAAAAAAAAACAATTATTATTTCACTCCCTCCATTATCCCTTTCCATACGGCGCAGTTCAGGTGTCAACGATATACGAGATAGATACTGCGCCATTTCCTTTCCAGAAAAACCAGGCAACAACACTTCATCATGAACTAATCACGCGCGAAACCTGTTCATACTTATTATTGTGTAAATAATTTGTGTGTATATTCTAACCCTTCTATCCTCTCTTCCTATCCCCTCACCTCTTTCATTTCATTTCTCCATTATGCCTGCTATCCTTTATTTCCGCTGCCCCAGCTCAGGTGCTTCATGCAGTAGCGATGGCAGATGCCGGGGCTAGCAAAAATTTTTTCCTTCCTTTTTATTATTATTATTTTATTAAACCACTTATTACAACTACGGCACTGTCCCTGCCGCGGTGGCTCTTTGGCTAGGGCGCTCGGCTACTGATCCGGAGTCCCCAGCGGTGGCCTGCGTTTCGATGAAGATGGAACGCTGAAAGCACCCGTGTGCTGTGCGATACCACTGCATGTCAGATCCCCAGGAGGTCAAAATTACTCCAAAGCCCTCCATTACGGCACCTCTTCATCATTCTTTCTTCTTTCACCCCCTACTTTATCCCTTCCCTTACGGCGCGGTTCGGGTGGTAGTAGTTTTATTAAAAATAATAGTAAAAAGGAAGGAAAAGATTTTTGCTAGCCCCGGCATCTGCCATCGATACTGAAGCACCTGAGCTGGGGCAGCGGAAATGAAGGACAGCAGGCAGAATGGAGAAATGAAATGAAAGAGGTGAGGGACAGGAATAGAGGACAGGGGGAGAAGTAATATGGTGTCCATTGATATATGTGAGCCTGCTACTGCAGCATTTACTTTCCTTAAAAAGAAAAAAAATCACTCTTGGCCGCGCAATAAGCCTAACATTTATCCATTAAGCTTAAGATATGTTGCTGTGCTTTGTTGAGGTCATGGGAAGTTAAAATTAACTGAAGGCTTCCAGAACGCGCTGCAAGTGAAATATTTTCGCCTTCATTTGCAAGGAATTGCAACAATAAAAATGTAGTTTTCCGCAAAAAGTCCAGACGACCTTTGAGCGTAGAAACAACTGACATGGGGCACACAGTGTCTCGATTAGCTCGGTTCTATTCTCTCTACCGGTCCTTTTCGTTGTGGAGGTTTTCGCTATTGAGCTGGAGCTCACCGCTATCAGAGTAGCCTTCTGTACCCGGCGATGCTTTGTACTTTCAGTCACTGGCAATGACAGTTATGGCCCATATTTTATCGCTATTAAGGAAAACCTTTGTACTTCCCTGATTGTTCGGTACAGCTTAGATGAGCAGTGTTTCCGAGAGCGGGCTGCATTTCTGGTTGTCTAAAATATATCCTCGAAAATAGGTTTACAGCTCACCGTAACTAGTTTGTACCTGCACTAAACGGCACGTGTTTATGACTACTAACTGCCCTGTGGAGCTGTTGAAACCGTAGCGAATTGTTTTCTCCACAGTTGTGGTGTTGTTTGGAGCGACGGCGCTTGACTGAAAGACATGAAAGGGGAAAAGGAAGTGTGACTGGACTCATGATGACGTGCTGCTAGCGCACCCTCCATACTTTTATCTGCTGAAGCACAAATAAGGCGTTACGTCACAACTAATTAATGTGGATTAGCTCAACTAATCCAGGATATACAAAGCGAAAGATATCGGCGTTGTCTGTGTTCATTGGCGTTGGCGTCGACAATGCTCTAGACCGCGATGGCTTTGAGCAAAGGAAGGGCGCATAACTGGCTCCCTGGATATGCGGACGCGTCTGTCTGTTGTTGCACGGAAAAAGGAACAGGAAAGTGCACAGGCCTGCTCACTGGCTCAAGCCGAGCCACAATCGCTACCACGTGCAGATAGTAGGAGAGTTGAAAGATGGGATAGAAAGACAGGATATTAAAGACGCGCTAAAGACAAGGCCGTTCCCGGAGGTTGTGCAATATCGGGCCATCCGGTGGCGGGAGTGAAGCATCCTTCAAACTCTCCGCCACATTTCCAAAAATAAGTCCAATTGGACCCGTAACAGATACTCTACGGGGTCCGGGGACGCGTCATTTGTGCTTTGATACATGTGGCGGCGTTGAGAGAGAGATGTTGCCTGAATGCATTAGCGCTGACACCGTTGTGGCTGACAGGCGGTACTGCAGCAATACCTAGGCCGCAGTGTTCGTTTGGTGATCAATCTCTCGCGATCAATCATTGACTCCATGCCACCTCCCAGGGTGACAGGGAGGGTGCGTTGCCTATCCAGTGTGCGGAACGAGATCAGAGGAGGCTTTTGCAGTTGGACAGCAACGCCGCGTACATGAAAGCGATATTGAGGTCTTCGCTGACCGACTGAGCCGGTTGTGCGCCTTTCCTTTCGTGAAAATGAACGCCTTTGCAAGGTTGTCAACGCCAATGAACTCTATGAACGCCGTCAGCTCACTTGTTTCGTTTGGTTTTAGAGGAAAGGAAATGGCACAGTAACCGTCTCACATATCTCGGTGGACACCCGAACCGCGCCGTAAAGGAAGGGATAAAGGAGGGAGGGAAAGAACAAAGAGAGAAGTTGAACATTGAAAGATAGATTTTGAGGAAAGGCGCGGCGCTGCGCAGCGGCGGAACACCTGTGGCTCGGTGCTACTAGTGACGCATGCGCAGTAGTGACTAGGGAGCGAGAGAGAGAGAGAGAGAGAGAGAAATATCCGCGGCGAGGTGCGCGTTGTGATGTCATGTGCCTCCTCGGAGCACCGCCAAGGCGAAATCACAAGTTCGCGGCCAGTAAATATTTCGCTTTAAAACATGACCAAGTCTGTAGCCCTTCCTCTGCATATACACTCACCTATAATTAACGTTCTTATGCATAATGAGTGCGGACTCTGAAGGTGACCATTCCCACACTCGGTCGCGCAATCGAGCGGGACGCGGCTGTGTATTGCGAATGTGCTATAAGTTCTAACCTTGTTTCGAAGGAAAATAAAAGCCACCGCTAGCCGTGCGATGCATCACGTGGACGCACAGGAAAAAGAGAAAAAATTGGCAGTGGCTTAGCTCAGCTATGCCAGGATAAACGTAGCGAGACCTGTAGTTCCCCGCTGGTTACGCATGTTGTCGAGTTTGTTGTTGTGGCTAAAATATTAAGCACTGAAGAAGTGTTTGGTGAGACAGATTGTTTATTTATTCAATTGTTTTGACAAAGATAAACACTGCCGGATGATCGGTAAAGTAACACGCAGTTGTCTCAATTCTGCCTACACCGTATTTAGACTGGTTGCTTTCTCTCAGATACACAAGGTCAATCCTTCCGGTCCAGGATCCGGAGTACCCAGGTTCGAACCCGACCGCGGCGGCTGCGTTTCAATGGAGCCGAAACGCTAAGGCGCCCGTGCGCTGTGCGATGTCAGTGCACGTTAAAGATCCCCAGGTGGTCGAAAATTCCACTACGGCACCTCTTTCTTCCTTTCTTTCAGTCCCTCCTGTCTGTCCCTTACGGCGCTGCTCAGGTGTCCGCCGATACAGTAAGACAGATACTGCGCCATTTCTTTTTCCCCAAAACCAAATTTTCATAAAACGCCGGTGCACTTTGATGCCTTCAGCGGAACGGTGTGTGTGATCCATGCGACGCCTGCGGTGGAAACCGACACCGCGGACCGCGGCCGTCAGGTTAAATTGGTTTGTGGGGAAAGGAAATGGCGCAGTATTTGTTTCACTTATCGGCGGACACCTTAACCACGCAATTAGGAAGGGGATAAAGGAGGGACTCCGGAAGAAAGAGGTGCCACAGTGGAGGACTCCTCCTCGCGCATGCGCAGCACGGCTCTCCAGGAATTACGCGAAACTGCTCAACCTCGGCCAGTGTACCTCACGCTACAAAAAATCACAGCATTGCTCTCCTCTACTGAGGGACTACTCGGATTCAAACTCGACCACGGTGGCTGCGTTTCGATGGAGGCGACACGCAAATTGTCCCCATAGACGCCTCAGCCCGCTCGCTCAACAACCGGGCATCACCTCGACACTCACCGCCTAAGGTATCATAACCTAATGCGACTATCACTTACAAAAGAAATTATTCAATTATATCAAACACAGCGTAGCCGCTCTCATCCCCCTGCGAAGGAGCTAACTAAAAGTGAGGAGTGTTGGCTTCTTCGCTTATATACCATCACGGCACTGTGCTCGGCAGTGCTGCAATATTTGAATCCGGCTTTTAACGGGGAGTGCCCTCATTGTGGATGCGCGTTCTTGGACGTGTACCACATAGTGTGGGCATGCCCCTCTAACCCTGCCTACCCCCTTTCCCCTCACCTACCCGAGAGAGCTGGGAGGCTGCCCTGCTCGGCTGCTCTACGTTACAGAGCCAGAGAGATCTCGTCGCTAGGGCCTGAGCTGCCCCTGAAGCCACAGAGGTCCCAGACTAGGGACGTCTCCTAGAATTTGTAAGGAACTGTCCCTTCCGTCTACAACCTCCGTCCATGTCACTCGTGAGTCAAGAAAGGCTTCCGCCTTAGGACTCGGCAGAGACAATTCAGACTGTAAGCTTACGTGTGGGAATACGAAATTATTACTTTCTCTGAGGTCCCTTGTTTACGCATAATGTTTGTACTTACATACAGCAAGGTTCTTTGGTACGGCCCACCCGGAACGCTGTACGACGAACGGTCGCATCACAATTTTGATACAAAAGTCTGGGAAGGCGTACAGTTGAAAGGGTATATGTCGTCGGTTCGAATCTATGTCTCAACCTAGCTTCCAACTTAACTAGCACATATAAGCAATATGCAACGATAAATCGTGTGACACCACTCAGAATCCTGATGAATGACATCTGTATGATAATTTTGTGCGATTTATATGGTATTCGCATTTTGCATGACCGACTGTATTAGTTTATTGCATCAAACAACTTTTTTCAGCAGGGGTGCAAAGGACGATGGACAGTAACGACACAACGTGTATAGAACAACTTTGCTGCATCCGAGCGACAGTAGTAATAGTTAATCGACGGTGATAACTGTAAACGACTGAATGCTCACCACACAGCTAATGCGTTAAACGAAACGATGGTTTTTCGGAACACCCGCCGCGTTAGCGCAGTGGTTGTGGCCTTCTGCTACCCAACATGAGGTTGCAGGTTCGATTCCAGCTCTGGCGCGCCTAATTTTGTTGCAGGCACAAAGCGAAAAAGACAGTGTGCCAAGATTTCAGCGCAGTTTCAATAGTGGCCGGATTTAATTGAATGCCCTTCATTATGACGTGCCACGTTCTCCCCGGTGTTTTTTTTTTTTGCACTAAAATGAGAAATATAATTTTTTTATTCTGCATATAAGCCTAAAAACCACATCTTGAAGCTTCCTCCGCCTCGCCGTCAATGCACGAAACTGTTGAGAAACTTGAATGTAAGGTGAGCTGGCTGGCTGTCTGCATCTACCATCGGTGAAGTCTTTGTGCCTTTCCAGAAATGCATTTTGAGTGATGCCTTCTTTTCCATGCCGCACCCCCCCCCCCATCCCCATTTTCTCCAAAATCGTTCCTTTTTATTCCCTGAACTTTTTTCTTTTTGTCCACTGGTTCTTTTTGCTGCTTCACCTCTATTCCTTGCTTCAAGCAGAACGCTTCAGCATAAACTCATTTAACTATTTTTTTCGAGCATCTCTTCAAGACTGTACATGTATTTATTTTTTAGAGTTCTCCTTTCCCTTTTTTTCCTTAGCTTCGTTTTTCCGCCTTTTTCCTGTTTTTAACCTGGCTTAAGCTTCAGCTGTCTTTCTTCCCTTCCAATTTTTTTGCTTCACTTTTGAACTTCAAGCAGCGGGGAAGTGTTCGTAAGTATTCTTTGACGCCGCCTGGAGATTTAGCACAGAGTTCTATTCTTGTCCTATTTCATGTCTCTTTTCCCCATTCGCTTTTCTTCCCGTTATGCCCAACTACCTAACGACCTTCATCCCAAAAGCTCATTTGTTCGCTCCCCGAAAACAGCATCACATGTTATTTTTTTTCGCACTTTGAAATTTCTGTCGCTGTCGCGAAGAACAGCCCACAAAACAACGGCCCGCTGCTGCCGCCGCTTCCAGCCCTTCACGCAGTCAGGGCGGTGTTTTTCGGTATCATCGAAAGGAGCTTCTCCCTTCCCGTCACCTTTCCCTATATTCCCTCTTTCTCCTTTTTGTCCCTGCTCGTTCGTTTTTCATGTTTTAGGTCTCCTTGTCTACATTAAACTCCTTAAGCGTTTACTAGATTGCTAGGAACACTTATGCGACAGGCGTAAAGTTGTTCGCCTAAAATCGTAACCGCAAATGCTTTACCTTTTCACTACTCGTACATTTTCTAGGGAATCCAATTTTCTCGCGAGCGTTCAACGCCATGCTAAACCTTCCGGATAGTGACAGTGCTCATGCATGGTCCTCCATAAAATAAGGTGGTGAGAAAACAACATTGACAGGACATACTTTTCGAGATAATTATCGTGAACAAAAGGTGGGGAGTTGAGAGAAGGTTCTAATGATATGTTTCCTGAGGAATAAACTTCTTATAACTTTTCAAAGAATCTCGCGTTTTCCCGCTCCGTTGGGTGATGATCAAAAATATGCTGTTATTGTGGCCGTTGTGTTTTCGAGCGCAGAAAAATGTCACTCTTGTTTTATGCAGTAACCACAATTTCACGCTTGATAGCTCTGTCTAGACGTTCCGAGGTTTCTGTTAGAGACCTTATCTGCCGATTTTTTTTCGTGTTCTTTAAGCATTATTTGATCAAGCTTCAGGGTGGCATGGCGCACTCACGTCCAGCGAAGAAACGGAGGGCGTCCAATGAGGCCGCTTCATCGTATGCTGCTATCTGTCGGCTGTTTATTTACATTCCGGCGAGAAAAATTCACTTATTCTAATTCTAATCGTGCATATAACAGTATAGTGGATCAGAAGTAGATAGCTTTTTATACAGTGGATTCATTATTAGAAACCCCATGGACTAGGTATTCCTCGCACAAGTTTTTGGCGGTTTGTTTGCTTATCCAGAGAGAAAAATGCAGTTACTTAGATTCTTATCGCGCATATACCAGCATAGTAGATAAGTAGCTAACTTTTTATACAGTGAATTCATTACCAGAAACCCCATGTACGAGGTATTCTTCGCGAAGTGTTATGCTTTGTGCAGTTGAGATATTTGGAAGTTGAAATTTTGGGAAGTGGATTTTATGTGTTCGCCTGCCACTTCCCGTTTGCTCATAAATTTTCCTATGCTAGCCCGTGCGCATTCTTCTCCTCAGGTTTTTGGTGCGGCTCATAAGTGGTAATTGTCCAAATTGTGTTTTTACATGCAGACTGTTTTTTACCTCTTACCTTATTGGCGTTGACAAGTTTTTGCTTTTTAGGTTGTTTTCATTTGGTTTTAGTTGTTTGTGGCATCTGTAGGGTTGCATGACGTTTTGTCTGTTTTTAGATTTCTGACTCAGCTTTTGCTTCGCTTGCTTGGGCCCTTTTAGGCTCGCTCTTTGTTATAATAATAATAATAATTGGTTTTTTGGGGAAAGGAAATGGCGCAGTATCTGTCTCATATATCTTTGGACACCTGAACCGCGCCGTAAGGGAAGGGATAAAGGAGGGAGTGAAAGAAGAAAGGAAGAATAGGTGCCGTAGTGGAGGGCCCCGGCATAATTTCGACCACCTGGGGATCTTTTACGTGCACTGACATCGCACAGCACACGGGCGCCTTAGCGTTTTTCCTTGTTAAAGTGTTCTTGACACCGCCCTTTGGCCGCGATGTTGTTTGGCACTTGTGTTATTTTTTCCTTGGTTTTTGCTGGTTAAAGTACTTTTGATATGCTCACTTCATAAAGTTTCACCCCTTTTTTCACTTTCTGTGGTTTTTCCTTCTGGTTCAAGCATGTGTTGGCCGCCCCTCGATGACTGTGGATTAGGTTGTAATCTTTGGCCCCCTGACTGTCACGTGGTGTTTTGGCATATATTGTGCTGGGTGTTCCTCGACAATAAAGAGTTGTTAGTCAGCGCTCGTCCTGTCGTCAGTGTTTTTTCTTCTCGTGTCCCTGTCTGTTTCCGCGCTGGTCTTTTCGAATCATTTCTTATACACTTGCAGTGCTAAAGCGCGGTATGTTTTTATATCCAGGCTGTTCAACACTAGGCGCACGCTCGCAAAGCGTGCATTTAGCCTGACATCACAGGCTGTGCAGCAGATAACAATGTAGCCGCATGTTCCTTGTAGAGACCGTAGCCCTGCACCAAAGCGAAAAACATAATCTAACTGAGGAGGAAAATATGCAGCGCAAAAACGCATGGACCACAGAAGACAGACAAACACAAGCGCTGACTAGATCTGACTTTTTGCGCTGCATATATTCCTCTTGTCTGATGAGCCAACAGAACCAAATTATCGCCCTTCATCTAGCTTAAGTTCACATACAGCATCGTTAAGCCCAATAAAATCCAATTTTTATGGCTTTTCTCGGTGTCTTTTGCCCCCTCACAAAAGTGTTACCTTTCAAACGAACACGAAGTTTTTATAGTTGATTATGAAAGGCAGCACACTGCATGCCTACGTAAACACCTTCGGACCATTAATCGTGCAGTTGATGGCCTCTGACAGAAGCTGCATCATCCCGAACTCTCGCTTCACGCCAAAGGCCATATTTTTTTTTTCTGGCGATGCCGAGTACAATCCCCCCTTCTGCCAAAATACGTTTACTATTCAACCCCCAGTATTATACGGAGCAGGTTGTACTCCGGTCAAAGGCGGTATTAGTCTTGACCTTTCAATCTTAGCCGCCTTATCTAGTTCTTAGATGACGTCACCGGGCGACGCTCTTTACCTTGCCTCATAAAAGATAGCTTCGTGTCTCATTCTTCAAAGAGAGGCAACGTATCCAAGAGATAACCATTTCCTCTAGGGATTATCTCTAATCCCCTACCTCCTGGTTCTGCGGGCGCTCCCCAATCGTCTTTGTCTCCCCGTTTTCTGCACCGCGTCTCATTAAATCCCTGCGATAAGGACAGCTCCACGCGGTCATCTGCATATCCAAATTGCGGTTGGATAACCTCTCGTCTATAGCTAGCCAATGACGTGAATACTGCTTCGTGAACTCGACTCCTGATTGGTGGTGGTGGTAGTGTTTTTTTTTTATTAAATTAATAGTAAAAAGTAAGGAAAAGATTTTTGCCAGCCCCGGCACCTGCCATCGATACTGAAGCACCTGAGCTGGGGCAGCGGAAATAAAGGATAGCAGGCAGAATGGAGAAATGAAATGAAAGAGATGAGGGTACAGGAAGAGAGGATAGGGGGAGAAGTAATATGTACAAACTATTTACACAGTAAGAAATGTGTCCAGGTTGTGCGCGTGATTAGTTCATTTTAGAGGAATTAAATCACACGCGCGCACAGCACTGTGTTGGCTACACTTGGAGTGGGGCGTCCAGTTATTAATCGTTCAAGGTAGAACTCGACTCCTGATTGGCTGACGCATGTTCTGTCTTCATGACACTGCAGGGTTAATGGAAAGACGAGGTATTCCCGTCACAGGCGGGATCGACGGGAAACCGAGTCCCCATAGGGGGAAAACCTTTTCGCTAGATTCCGAAGCTTAGTCCCGCACTCATTAAGGGCAACTTTATTAGTCTCCTGCGGGGAAGAGCTTTGTTGTCGTTAACGCTTAAGCAAAAGAAAGGGCGACCTCGAAAGAGCGAGTCTTTGCTTTTCTTAATTCGCGTGTATTTGATGTGCTGCACTTCGCTTAATCTCGACCAAAAGCATGGGCCTAATTAGGAGGCTGTGCTAAGCTCCCAGCAACATGTTGCATTGGCCAGAAGGTATGTACACGGCGCGATTTTACGTGTCACCATTAGCAGCTCATTGGCTATGCATTTCGTAAACATATTTTTGAGAAAGAAATTTATTTTTCGCCTTGTGTATAACTGCTGGCACTTTCTAGAGTACCACGGCGGTGACCTTCAATGTTTTTCTTCTTCCTTCTTTCGTGCCCTCCTTGTTCTTGCCCGACGTTGTACGCGCTGTTTTACAAAAGATGCATATGTACCAACTCCCCCAACTGAACGTTCTGCTTCAATGTTTTACTCCCTTCGCCGGTGCATCAAGCAGACCTTCAGTGTGCGTACAGAAATGAAATAACTTCTATAGAATCGATAGAAAATAGAATTGCAGTCACTATGCGATGACGAGGTAAGAGTGTTTGCGACCTCGAGGGCTGGTCAGGCGGTCCGCTCGCAAATGTAAGCAGGATAAAAACGTCCTCATTCTAAAATTTCAATGTTTGCTAAGAAGCCGCCATATCAGACGGGAGTTCTCTACTGTACTGTACACTGACCACACCTTGAATATAGCCCTGTGAGGCGAAGATTCATGAAACTTAAAAAAACCATGCACGTAACAATCATAGCAGTCTTTATTAAACTCACATTATTGTATCAGAGACGAGAACACGCCTTTCCCAAAAATGCAGAGTTTAAGCAGTGAGCCGGTTAGTGATTGGAAATGAGGTTTCTACAGTTCAAGTAAGCGTAAGGAAGTGTTCCTCGATCCCCTGTTAAATCCACCTGAGTGTTATGCAGAATGAATTCACATCGGACACGGGCCATCGCGTGTCTTCGCATTGTAAAGGCGCAGGAATAGCGTTAAAATTTTATCCACATGGGACATGTGTACCCGACACACACGAACACATCTGTTCGAGACGGAAGACTAAAGAGCTAAAGGTAGACAGACAGAAGTAACACGGACGCGGTACAAGCGCCATCTAGCCCAAACTGACGTTCTTTTAAACGAACACATCGGCAGTCTGAAGAAAATTGAATGCTTCCCTGGAGTCGTGAAAAGAAAACATTAAATTTTCACGTCTTGCTGCATGCGTTCCTCACATCAACCCCCCCCCCCCCCCCCCCCCATCTACAAACACAGCTTTAGGGAGCATCCCCACGGGCGATATGGCACAACAACGCATTCGCATCATACATAAAACACCTGTCGTCTTCACATCTGAATATTTATTTCTTTTTCTCTCTAAAACGTTTGCTCAGGCCAGATAGGCGGAAAGATGTTTTTTATGCCACGCGTAGGCAGGTTTAGTGGAAGGCGACATCCTCGAGCAACGGTTGGCGTGACCCAAACGACCTCTCATTGCCCGCAGGCTGTGCAGTCTCCCGCCGTTACGGAAGTCACGTCATCTGCAATCAACATCACTTCCGGAATGGCAGAGAAGCCACCGCCCCTTCTTTTTCCCCTAATATCAGCCCGACCTCCACCCTAAGCCTCTGGGAAAAGGGAGAGGTGGGGAACCTCGGAGACAAATGCCCAGCTCGATGATAAATAACCTGACGACACGCCATGGGCTCGGGAATTGGCGGTCACTTGTTTTACATAAATATATATATATTTTTTTATTTTTGTTTTGAAATATCTGCCTCTTTCCTTTTTTCTGGTATTTGGTTCTGAATCTAGGATATCCGTCAACGGCTCTCGACGGTTCCAACTCCGCTAAAAACCTTATGACGAAGCACACTGGAAATAAATTCATTCTCCCCAAAGTATTGTGCAGTATTGCATACGCCAACAACGTGCCTGGTCAGACGGCAAGTCCTGTTGAAAAATACAGGTCTCTGGTGATTGGCCAGAGAGTCATTGACCAATCACGACGGGCCAGTGAAACGGCATCAGCCAATCGCAAAACTGTTTTGTCTCTTTGTCCAGCTCTGATTGGCCGAAAAGGGCGTTGGCTCCCCCACAGCACTGCACAATTTTAGTGCACGAAACAAGTCCTAAATGACAGTTCCCAACGTTTCCTCTTCCTTAATGATTTCCTTTGCTTAATGATTTCACCGCGTTGCGGTGCATTAACTCGCTTCCTCTCCAAGGCACTCCTCACCCGCCGCCTAACAGCGCTCAATGCATTTTCATTTTGCCTTCCTGTGCTTATTTCTTAATAGAACTTGCTTTATCTCAGTCACGTTTTCTCGAATGTCGTCCGCAATGCGGTATCGGAGACAGATCGTTGGGAAAATGTGTTCTCTCGCGGTTCGCCCATTTCGGGGCGCACCAATCAAATACTTTGGTGGTGGAGGATGGCACTCTCAAGTGATAAGTGGTTGTCACATCGTGCTTACGATATCGATTTTATTTTGTGGCGATTAATCAGCAGCAACAGGATAAAGTCACCTACTGCTTGACGCTCTTATGCACCGCTGCTGTTTATTTATTTTTATCATCAAACTTTGGAAAGGTGGATGATAAGACATATTTCACCCGAAAATTCCAACGTCGAGGGATTTCATACAGCACAGTCGGATTTTTTGTGTATTTTTTATACAAGCATCAAGGCATCGGATAGCCTGCATTGAGGTGTTTTATTTGATATATTCTGTTAACAGTTTCTCTGACAGCGAGGCATCTCCGAAACCCGACAAAATTAGATGTTAACGAAACAAGCCTTCGTCAGTTTGGCAGCGTCTTTACCGCGTAAACAATTAGCCTAATGCCCACGCCTAATCTTCTGGCTGAAGGAATAAGTTGCGCCGTCAATAATCTTTC